>NW_026946081.1:0-20256 GCF_034702125.1 Engraulis encrasicolus
AGTTTTTGGGCTGTAGTTCTTATAGTTGTGTTTGGAGTTTTGCAAAGTTAGTTTGCATGTACAGGGCTTCACTAGATTGTGCTGAAGTTCTTGTAGTTGTATGGAGTTTTGCAAAAGCTGCCAGTTCCTAAAATTGAGCTTTCAGAAAATGAAACTGTTAGTGCACAAACAAGATTTGGCTGAAGCGTTGTTTTTCTTTTCTCATTGTTAATTCAACTTGTAGCTCAAACTTTTACCATTTATATCAATACATAATGGATGAGATTTTATTTCCTTGACGTATTAGGATCCAATATGTAATTCTCATGAACTAAACGTGAATATGAAATACAATATAGATACTTATTGATTCATATTGTAGAGATATAGACACGAGCAATATTAGTTTGTCATTTAAACTGCATTATCGTAGTTGCAGTGTTTAGAATTACAAATATAGTGTTAGTTTGTCATTTAAATTGCATATTCGTAGTTGCAGTGTTTAGAATTACATTTACCATTGATATCAATACATAATGGATGAGATTTTATTTCCTTGACGTATTAGGATCCAATATGTAATTCTCATGAACTAAATGTGAATATGCAATACAATATAGATAATTATTGATTCATATTGTAGAGATATAGACACGAGCAATATTAGTTTGTCATTTAAACTGTATATTCGTAGTTGCAGTGTTTATAATTACAAATATAGTGTTAGTGAATGTTTGCAACAGAAATTCAAATTTTCCAAAACTAGCGAGTTTTGCAACTTTAGTTTGTATTTTAAGTACTTTACTAGTTTAGACAGTTCTTGTAGTTGTTTTCGGAGTCTTGCAAACTTTTGCCATGTCTACTTGTGAATATCAATACATGGAGGATGAGTTATTATCTCCTGGACGTTTATTTACACTGGGGACCAATATCTAATAGTCATGAAATAAAAGACAATATACACACATTTTATTCCTATTTTAGAGAGAAAGACACAAACTACATGTGTTTGTTATTTATACTGCATTCGTAGTTGAATTGTGTGTAATTACAAATATAGTTGGAGTGAATGTTTGACACAGAAATGCAAAGCTCTCAAAACTGTATAGTTTTGCATCTTTAGTTTGTATTTGAAATGCTTTACTAGTTTGGGCTGTAGTTCATATAGTTGTGTTTGGAGTTTTGCAAAGCTAGTTTGCATGTACAGGGCTTCACTAGATTGTGCTGAAGTTCTTGTAGTTGTGTGGAGTTTTGCAAAAGCTGCCAGTTCCGAAAATTGAGCTTTCAGAAAATGAAACTGTAAGTGCACAAACAAGATTTGGCTGAAGCGTTTGTTTTTCTTTTTCTCATTGTAATTCAACTGTAGCTCAAACTTTTACCATTGATATCAATACATAATGGATGAGATTTTATTTCCTTGACGTATTAGGATCCAATATGTAATTCTCATGAACTAAACGTGAATATGCAATACAATATAGATACTTATTGATTCATATTGTAGAGATATAGACAGGAGCAATATTAGTTTTGTCATTTAAACTGCTTAAACGTAGTAACAGTGTTTAGAATTACAAATATAGTGTTAGTTTGTCATTTAAACTGCATATTCGTAGTTGCAGTGTTTAGAATTACTTTTACCATTTATATCAATACATAATGGATGAGATTTTATTTCCTTGACGTATTAGGATCCAATATGTAATTCTCATGAACTAAACGTGAATATGCAATACAATATAGATAATTATTGATTCATATTGTAGAGATATAGACACGAGCAATATTAGTTTGTCATTTAAACTGTATATTCGTAGTTGCAGTGTTTAGAATTACAAATATAGTGTTAGTGAATGTTTTGCAACAGAAATTCAAATTTTCCAAAACTACCGAGTTTTGCAACTTTAGTTTGTATTTTAAGTACTTTACTAGTTTAGACAGTTCTTGTAGTTGTTTTCGGAGTCTTGCAAACTTTTGCCATGTCTACTTGTGAATATCAATACATGGAGGATGAGTTATTATCTCCTGGACGTTTATTTACACTGGGGACCAATATCTAATAGTCATGAAATAAAAGACAATATACACACATTTGATTCCTATTTTAGAGAGAAAGACACAAACTACATGTGTTTGTTATTTATGCTGCATTCGTAGTTGCATTGTGTGTAATTACGAATATAGTTGGAGTGAATGTTTGAAACAGAAATGCAAAGCTCTCAAAACTGTATAGTTTTGCATCTTTAGTTTGTATTTGAAATGCTTTACTAGTTTGGGCTGTAGTTCTTATAGTTGTGTTTGGAGTTTTGCAAAGTTAGTTTGCATGTACAGGGCTTCACTAGATTGTGCTGAAGTTCTTGTAGTTGTGTGGAGTTTTGCAAAAGCTGCCAGTTCCGAAAATTGAGCTTTCAGAAAATGAAACTGTAAGTGCACAAACAAGATTTGGCTGAAGCGTTTGTTTTTCTTTTCTCATTGTAATTCAACTGTAGCTCAAACTTTTACCATTGATATCAATACATAATGGATGAGATTTTATTTCCTTGACGTATTAGGATCCAATATGTAATTCTCATGAACTAAACGTGAATATGAAATACAATATAGATACTTATTGATTCATATTGTAGAGATAGACACAAGCAATAATAGTTTTGTCATTTAAACTGCAATAATCGTAGTTGCAGATGGTTAGAATTACAAATAAAGTGTTAGTATTGTCGTTTATTCTAAACTGCATATTTGTATTTGCAGTGTTATAGTGAATTTACTTTTACCACTGATATCAATAATACATAATGGATGAAGATTTTATTTCCATGACGTATTAGGATTCAAAATGTAATTCTCATGGAACTACAAACGTGAATATTGCAATATCAATAAAGATACTCCTATTGATTCATATTGTAGAAGATTAATAGACAAGAGCAATATTAAGTCCCCCCATGTTTGTAATTTACAAAACCCCTTCGGCAAAATAAATATACTTTACTTGGCAGTTGGCCACGTGTTTATTTATGAAATTACAAATAATAGTGATTAGTGGAATGTTTTGCAACAACAATCAAACCGAAAATACTCACAATTTTCCCCCAAAAACTATAGAGTTTTGCCAACTAAAATTAGTTTTTGTTATTTTTTTTTCTTTTATTTATTATTTTTTTCATATTATCTAGGTATTCTATTTTTGTGATTCTTGCAATTTTTTTTTTATTTTTTTTTCGAAATGAAATTTATTACAAAAAATGGGGTAAAGCTTTGTTTTTTTTTCATTGTTATGTATTTTTTAACTAGGGGGCGGGGACCAATTTTAAAGTCCTTTACAATTTAATTGTTATTTTCAAAAAATTTTTTTTTTTTTTTTTTAGATAACTTACAAATAAGTGCTAATGTTATAAAACATTTATAAAAATAAAAAAATAATTAAAACGAAAACAAGAAAAAATTTTTTAAAAAGAAGAAATTTTTTAAAAAAAAAAAAAATTCGAAAAAAAATAAAAAAGAAAAAAAATAGAAAACAAAAAAAAAAAAAAAATCAAAAAAAAAAAAAAAAAAAAAAAGAAAACAAAAAATTAAAAAAAAAAACAAAAAAAAAGCAAAAAATAAAAGCAAACAAAATAAAAATAAAAAAAAATGTTAAAAAATAAAAATTAAAAAAAAAAACAAAAACAGACAAAAAAAGAAAAAAAAATAAAAAAAAAACAAAAAAAGAAAAAAAAAAAAAAAAAAAAAAAAAAAAAAAAACAAAAAAAGAAAACAAAAAAAAAAAAAAAAAAAAAAAAAAGACACAAAGAAAAAAAAAAAAAAAAAAAGACAAAAAAAACAAAATAAGAAAAAACAAACAAAAAACACTAAAAAAACAAAAAAAAAGAAACAAAAAAAAAAAAAAAAAAAAAAAGAAAAAAAGAAAGAAAGAAAAAATAATAATTAAAAAAAAAAAAAAGAAAAAAAAAAAAAACAAAAAAACAAACAAAAAAAAAAAAATAAAAAAAAAAAAAAAAAAAAAAAAAAAAGAAAAAAAAAAAAAAAAAAAAAAAAAAAAAAAAAAAAAAAAAAAAAAAAAAAAAAAAAAAAAAAAAAAAAAAAAAAAAAAAAGGGGGGGGGGGGGGGGGGGGGGTGGGGGATTGGGGGGGGCGGGGGGCGGGGGGGGGGGGGGGGGGGGGGGGGGGGGGGGGGGGGGGGGGGGGGGGGGGGGGGGGGGGGGGGGGGGGGGGGGGGGGGGGGGGGGGGGTGGGGGGGGGGGGGGGGGGGGGGGGGGGGGGGGGGGGGGGGGGGGGGGGGGGGGGGGGGGGGGGGGGGGGGGGGTTGGGGGGGGGGGGGGGGGGGGGGGGGGGGGGGGGGGGGGGGGGGGGGGGGGGGGGGGGGGGGGGGGGGGGGGGGGGGGGGGGGGGGGGGGGGGGGGGGCGGGGGGGGGGGGGGGGGGGGGGGGGGGGGGGGGGGGGGGGGGGGGGGGGGGGGGGGGGGGGGGGGGGGGGGGGGGGGGGGGGGGGGTTTGCCCATTTTAAATTCAAATGAGTTTAATTTTCAACAAATTTCAAACAATTTCCAAAATGGGCGAGTTTTCAACATTTTGGGATTAAGAAATTTATTGTTTAAGGGGGTAAAAATTGGTATTTTGGATTTTGAAACTTTGCCAGGACTTGAATTATTCATAAGAGTTATTCTGGACGTTTTTAAATTCAAATTTTAGGTTTTAAAAATTAAAGCAATTAAAATTTTTCCCTTTTAGGAAAAGAAAAATACAGTGTTATTAATTTAAAAGGGTTTGATTATTTTGGAAATTAAATATATTAGTGAATTTGAAACAAAACAAATTTAAAATGTTTTGTTTTCATCTTTAGGATTTGAAACTTACTAGTTTGGTTAGTTTTAAATTTGTTTTTGGAGTTTTGAATTATTAATTAGGGTTATGATGTTTGAACGGAATTAATTTTCAAAAGCGCAGTTAAAAATTTAGTTTGAAATTGAACTGAAAGTACAAACAGGTTTTGGCTGGTTTGTTTTTTTTCTTGAACAATTTTTCCCATTTACTTGATATCAATACATAAGGATGAGATTTTATTCCTTGACTTACTGGGGCCAATTTTAAATATCTGAATAAACATAGAAACTTTAATCTTTTTAGAGAAAGAAAAAATATGGTTGTATTAAACTTATTCGTAGTTTTTTGGAATTACAATATCGTTGGGATTTTTTGGAAACAGAATCAATCCAAATGTAGTTTGACTTGTTTATTTAAATCTTTCTGTGGGCTGTAGTTAAAGTTGATGCAATTTTTTTCTTTTGGGGTATTATTTTCCCTGGAGTTTTTTTTGGGGAAAATTTTAAAGTCGTGAAATTACCCTTTGCTAATTTAAGGAAAACAAAAATCAGGTTTGTTTTTTTCCCTTGTATTAATTTTTAATTTAAATTGGGGGGGATAATTTTCCCCAAAGAAATAAACCTAAAATGTATATTTTTTGCACTTTTTTTGATTTGAAATTTATATTTTCAAAATTCTTTATTGGGGGGGGGGGGGGTTATGACAGGGCTATGTTGTTAAGTTCTTAGTTGGGGGGATTTTAAAAAGCGAGTGAAAGGGGGTTTAAAAGAAAAAATAAATTTAGGCCCCAAAAAGTTGGGGAAGGGTTTTTTTTTTTTAAATTGAAATTAAACGTGTCAAACTTTTTTCCCAAAAAATAATGGATGGATTTTATTTCCTTGAGTTTTTTAAAAGGGGCCCCTTAACTAAAGGGAAAATAAAACATAAAAAATTATGATTCTATTTTAGAGAAAAACCAAAGTTTTTTTTGCCATTTCAATTTTATTCGTTTTTTAAAATTAATTTTAGGAAATAAAAGTTCAAAAGAATTTTTAAAATTTAAATGGATTTTGCAACTTTAGTTTGTTTTTAGTTTTTTTAAATTTTTTTAAAGTTTGTAGTTTTCGGGGGTTTTCCCCCTTTCCCAGTTTTTGTGTAAATTGGGGGGGGGGGGTTTCTCGGGATTTTTTAAAGGGGGCCCAAAACTAATGAGTAAAAACCCAATTCCCACTTTGCCTTTTTGAAAAACGACCCCAAACTTGTTTGTTATAGTGCATTTTTCCAGGTTTGATCCCAATTTTGGGGAAGTTTGAAAAAAAATGAAAGTTAAAAATGTAAGTTTTGCACTTTAGTTTGTTTTTAAAGGGGCTTTCTATTTTGGGGTGTAAATAATTTGTGTTGGGTTTTGAACATTATTTTCCATTAAGGGTTACTGTTTGAAAACCCCTTTTGATTTTTGAATAATGAAATACAGAATAGATACTTATTGATTCATAATGGTAGTGATTTAGACACAGCAATATTAGTTTTTCGATTTAAACTGCATCATCGTATTGCAGTTTTAAATTACAAATATATGTTAGTTTGTCATTTGAATAATTCATATTTCGTAGGTATTGCAGCGTTTAGAATTACATTACCAATATATCAATACATAATGCTGAGATTTTATTTCCTTGACATATTAGATCAATGGTACTCTTCTCATTGTACTAAATGGTAATATGCAATACAAAGAGATAATTAATGATCATATTGTAGAGATTAGACACAGCAATATTAGTTTGTCTTTAAAACGGTATATTCGGTAGTTCATGTTTAGAATTACATATCAGTGTTAGGTGAATGTTTGCAACAGAAAATTCAAATTTCCAATGTAGCGAGTTTTGCAACTTTAGTTTGTATTTTAAGTAATTTACTAGTTTAGACAGTTCTTGTAGTTGTTTTCGGAGTCTTGCAAACTTTTGCCATGTCTACTTGTGAATATCAATACATGGAGGATGAGTTATTATCTCCTGGACGTATATTTACCCCCTGGGACCAATATCTAATAGTCATGAAATACAAGACAATATACAAACATTTTATTCCTATTTTAGAGAGAAAGACACAAACTACTTTGGATTGTTATTATAACAGCATTCGTTGGGGAATGGGTTATTACTTATTTATGGGAGGTAAGTTTGGTACACAATTTGCATACTCTCATAACTGGTATAGTTTTTGCATCTTTGGTTTGTATTTGAAATGCTTTACTAGTTTGGTTGTGGTTCATATTAGTTTGGTTGAGGGGTGCCTTAGCTATTTTGCTATGTACAGGCTTCTCAGATTGTCGGAATTCTGGCTTGTATTGGGAGTTGTGCTAAAGCTCCAGTTCCGAAATTTGAGCTTTCTGAAATTGAATCTAATGGGCAAAAACATAATTTGGCTGTAGCTTTGTTTGTTCTTTTCGTATTGTAATACAAACTGTAGCTCAAACTTTGACCTTTGATATCAATACATATGGTTGAGATTTATTTCCACATGACCGTATTAGGATGCCAATATGTAATTCTCATGACTAAACGGGAATATGGATGCAATACTATAGGTACTTTTGATTCTTATTGGTTGTTTTTAGAATGACTATTTTTGTTTGTCATTTAATCGAGTTTCGTAGTAACATGGTTTTAGATTACAAGTATTGTGGGTGGTTGTCTTTTATACTGCATTTTCATTGTGCTTCGGTGTAAATTACGTTTTTCCATTTTTATTCAATACTTTTGTGATGAGTTTTTATTTTCCTTGACGTATTTATTCCTTTTGTAATTTCTCATGTACTAAATTATGATGCTTTAATTGATAATATGTGTTTCATATTGTATTTATTGACAGCAGCAATTTTATTTGTCTTTATACTGAAGTTTCTATTTGCTGTGGTTTATATTACTATTTTAGTGTTAGTGAATGTTTGCAACAGTAATTCAAATGTTCCATAACTTTACGTGTTTGGCTTATTTTGGTGGATGTTTAATACTTACTAGTGTATCTGTTATTTAGTGTTGTCGATATTTATTTAGTTGCCGATGTCTACTTGTGTATACAATTCATTGAGGTATGTTTTATTATCGCCTGAACGTTTTTTTTACACTGTGACCAATTTCTAAGAGTCCATGAAATAATTGACAATATACACGCGATTTGTTTCCTATTTAGATGAAATGATCACAAACGACTTGTTTTGTATTTATTCTGCATTCGTAGTTAGCTTTTGTTGTTTTTAACGATAGTTGGAGTGTTATGTTGAATCAGAAAGCATAGCTACACAAAACCTTTTTAGTTTTGCTTCTTTCGTTGGTATTTAATGATTTTCTTGGTGTCTTAGTTCTATTGTTGTTTGAGTTTGCAAAGTCTGGTTCAATGTATGAGTAAATTTGTTGCGAATGCGGTGGGTGTGTTTTTGTTATTTTTGTGCCTGTTCCTAATTTTGAGCGTGAATTTATATTAGTTTGCATAACATTGCTTATATTTTGGGGCATGATAATTTGTTTATCTGTTTCGCTACGTTTTCCATTGATTGATCTATACTAATGATGAGTATTTTTTATTAATTGACGTATTAGTTACATTTTGTTATGACTCTGAAATTTATCGTGTATATAAATTCTTAGAAGTTACTTGTGATTCTTAATGTAGATATATATAACAAGTGCTAAGTATTAGTTTGTCATTTTATACGCATAATCGTAGTTTGCATTTTAGAATTACTTTTATATGTTAGTTTGTCTTTTAATTTGCTTTATTCGAGTGCTGCGTTTTTTTTTCTTTTTCCATTGATTATTCTTTACATTTTGGCTAGATTTTATTAACGTGAAATTGAGGATCCTTTTGTAATTCGCATGTATCTAATGTGTTATGCAATTCTATAATATAGTATTGTTGCAATGAGTGTGGTGATTATATATCAGCATGTTTATTTCATTTGATACTGGTTTTTATTTGAAGGGGGATTGGAATTATTTAGTGTTGAGTGTTTGTTATTGCTTCTGTTTTTCTATGTTTACATTTTTAGAGAGTGGGTGATTAGGGTGGTGTTTGTTAATAATTTTCTTATTTGATATGTCTTGTTTTGTGGTAGAGAGGACATTATGGTGCCTATAATACTTTTAGATCATTTATTGTGTGGATGTTTATTAATAATGTATAGTGTTACAGCCCATGGTCCTAATATTGTTCTTGATAACTCGTCTATTTTCTTTCCTGTTTTTGTACTAATGGTGTGTTTTTATATTTATTATGTTTGGGTGGTTTTCTGAATGTCGTTTGTTGTTTGTTGTGTTTTTATTTTTTGGATGTTTGTTTTCTAAGAAATGAAATGCCATAGATTTAGGTTTTTGGGCGATGTTGTAGGAGTGGGAATGAGTGTCTAGTGGTGTAGTTATTTTGGTGTTTGTGGTGGGGGGGGGGGGGGGGGGGGGGGAGGTGGGGGGGGGTGATTTGAAATTTTTGCTGGTATAGTTCTATGAGTTGACTATTTTATTGTGTTTCTGTTTTGATATTGACGCAGATGTTAATATTTTGTATTGCTGTAATGTTTAGGTATGGCATTATTTGTGGGATATGAGTGGTGGTATTTTATTTTTATAATTGTTGGTAATATGTGAGATTTAGTTGGTAATGGAGTTGATTGTCTTTTGTGTGTTTTATTTAACTTGTATTTAAGTTTAATTTTGGTTAGGAGACAAGGTAGTTAAGATTGCATTTATTTTGGAGTAGTATTGTGTAATTTGGTTGTTTTTTATGTCTTTTGTGGTTGTTATTTTTTATATATATGCGGTTGTTAAGTGTGGGTTTTTATTTGTTTATGGGTGGGGTGGGGTTTGTTGTTATTGTTTATATGTGTAGTTGGATGTGAGGTTTTTTATGTATTTAAGGTGTGTTTTTGTATTGTGGGTGGTGTGGGAATGGAATGTAGGTTGTTTCACTTGGTGGTTTGATTTTGTTAATATAGGTTGTTCTTGTATTTTTTTTATTTTTTTATTTAGGTTATTTTTATAGTGATTGTGTGGGGGGTATTTTTATTATATTGTGGATGGGGATGTGGGTGTTTGTTAATTGTTGTTGGGTGGGGTATGGGTTTTAGGATTTGTAGTGGATTGTGTTTGGTAGGGTAATGGTTTGTATGTTGGGTGGTTGGGTGGAAGGGTAGTGGTTGAATTTGGTTGGAGATGTTAGTATGGTTGTATTTTATTGTGTATATGTTGTGTTTATTTGGGTTGTTGTTTGTATTGTGGATTGTGTGTGGATGGGTTTATGTTTTAGGTGGGATGGGTTTGTATTTGTGTGGGGTGTGGGGGATTATTTTGGATTTGGGAAATTTTTAGTAGTGGGGATTAGGTGGGGTTTTTTTTGGTATGGTTGTGGGTGTATGGGAGGGGTGGGGGAGTGGAGGATTTAGAATGAGAGTAGTGGTTTGATTTATGTTGTGGTGAAAGGTAGGGTGGTATAGGGTAATTGTAGTTGTGATGTTTGTATTGTATTTGTTATTTAGGGTGGAAGTGGGTGTTTTTTATAATTAGGATGGGGGTTGGTTTAGGATGGAGGTTGTTGGGTTGGTATTTTTGGTGTTGGGGGTATAGTTTGATTTAAGATTTTAGGTGTGTGGGGATGAGTTTAATAGGGTTGAAGATGTTTGAGTTTTGGTATGGGGATAGAGAATAGAATTGGTATGTAAGAAGATAGGGAAGTTTCGTTATGAGGGGAGGGGTTAGTGTAGAGGAATGGTAGTTTGTGATTTGTAGTGAGGTTGGTAGGGATTTTGTTATATGATTAGTTTAGGGAGGGGATGAAAAATATTTTTTATGTTGGTTTATTTGGGTTGGTTGAATGGGGGGGATGGTAAGGTGTGAAGTTTATATTAGTTAAAAAAAAAATATAAGGGATTAATGAGGGGGTATTGGGTATTGGAGGGGATGATTTGGTATAGAGGGGAGGAATTGGTGGTGGGTTTGGATGCGAGGGAGATGGGATGGGGTTTGAGGATTGTTGTTAAAATAATAATAATAGTGGGGGGGTATGGTTAATTTGATGTTTTGATTTTGGGATTGGTATAGTAAGTTGGTTGAGGAAGGAGGGTTTGGTGGTTTGGAGTATAATGAAGTGGGGATGTATTTGTTTGATTATACTATTTTGGGGTTTGTATTGTGAGGGTGGTGAATAAAATGATTTTTGGAGAGTGATTGAGGTATTAGTTAATGGAGTGGTTTATGGTTGGATTATTTTTGGAGTGGTTTGTGATGTGATGAGTATGGTTTGAGGGGGTTTGGAAGTATGTGGGATTTAGGGATTGGATAATATGATGAGAAGTCGAAGTTTGTAGATGAATTAATTTTGTTGTGTATGGATGGGATATGGTTGATTTAGGTGATGTATGTAGGGTATGGGTGAATTAATTTTGAGGTTAGATGGGATGAGTTAGAATATTGTTATTGATTTATTATTGTAGTGGGATATGTGTTTAGAAGATTAGAATTTAGGGAGTAAAATAGAGGGGGAGGGGGGTGGTGAGGGGTTTTGTAGGGGTTTTGGGGGGTGTTGTTTTTTGGTTGTGGGGTGTGAGGTAGAGGGTTAGGTGTGTAATTATTTTATAGTTATATGTGTTAGGTATATATTGAGTGGGGTGGTTGAATATTTATTGTTTTTGTGAAGGGTTTTTTAATATGATGTGTGGTGTTGGGTTTTGTGTTTTTTTATGTGTGGGTGGAGGGTGGTTGTGGGATGGGAGGTTTTGATTAGGGTTTGTGGTTTTTGTATGGTGTTGGAGTTTTATTTTGGGGTGGTATGGTGGTTGTGGTTGTGGTGTTTGGAAATTAAAAAAGAGGGGTATTTAGGGTGGGGGTGGGTTTGAGGTATTGGGAGGTGGATGTGGGGGGTGGGGATTTGAGTGGATTATATGATAGTGTGGGAGTTGGAGGGTGGGGGATGGGGATTTTAGAATGGGAATTGGTGAGGATTTTTGTTTAGTGGATTTTTATTGGAGGAGGGAGGGAAAGGGGTTGATTAGTAGATTTAAGGGGTTATGGTGTGATTATGTGTGTTGGGTGGAAGTATGTTTAATTGTGGTTGGGAGTTAGTTTAGTTTTTTGTATTGTTTTGTAGGTGTGATGTGGTGTGTTTATATGATTGTGTTGGGGAGGATTTTAGAGGTGAATGGATGGTTTTATTTGGTGGGTTGTGGATTATTTTGGATTGGGAATTTAGGTGTTGGGGATTAGGGTGGGTGGGGTTGTAGAGTATGTTATAGGTAGGGTATTGATGGATTTAGGTGGAAATTGGTTGTAGGTTTGATTGTATGTGGTGTGTAGAAGGTGTAGGGGTGGGTAAGTAATTGGATTGTGATGTTTGTTTGTTTTGTGTATATATGGGTGAATGGGGTGTGTTTTTTGTATTATTTAGTATGGGGGGGTGGTTAGATGAGTGGAATGGGGGGGTGGTAGGTTGTGTGGGTTTGGGGGTTTAGGTTGATTAGAGATTTTAGTGGGGGGATGAGGGTGGGGTGGGTTGGAGGGTAGTGGAGGTGGGATGTGATGGGGGGTGGGGATTTGGGGGATTGTATGGAGAAGTTGGTAAGTTTGAGGAGGGGTGGGATTTTAGTAAGGGAATTTGGTAATGGATTTTTTGAGGTTTATATTTATTTGTGGAGGGGGGGGGGGGGGGGGTGGGATTAGGTTAGAGTAAGGGTAATGGTTGATTGGATGTTGAGTTGGGTGGAAGTGAGGTTGAATTGTGGTTAGATATTAGTTAGTTTAGTTGTGTTTGTATGTGTGTAGGTGGTGATTGGGTTTTTGTTATATGATTTTTTGTTGGATGTGTTTAGGAGGTGAGAGGATGGGTTTGTATTTGTGTTTGTGGGGGATGTTTGATGTTGAGTGGGGATGGGGGGTGTTGGTAGGTAATTTTGTGATTGTATGTGTTGTTGGGTGGGATGTAGTGGAGTTAATTTTGGTTGGAGATTATAGTTTAGTTGTTTTTTATTGTTTGTAGTGGGTGGATGTGGGTTGTGTTTTATATATTGTTGTGGGATGGTTTAGATGTTATTGGGGGATGGTTGGTATTGTTTGGGTGGGGATGTTTGGATGTGAGGGGGATGGGGTTTGGTAAGGGTAATGGGTGTGATTGTATGTTGTTTGGGGTGGTAGGTATGGTTGAATTTGGTTGGAGATTTTAGTTTTGAGTTGTGGATGTATTGTGTTGTAGGTGTGATTGGGGTTTGTGTTAAATTTGTGGGAGGGTTTAGATGTGGAGTGGATTGGGGTTGGTAGGTATGGGGGTGATTGTATTTGTGTTGGGGGTGGGAATGTAGTGGTTGAATTAGTGGTGGAATGTTAGTTTAGTTTGTGATTGTATTGTTTTAGTGTTGGATGTGGTTTGGGTATGGTTTGGTATTTGTGGGGTTTGGGATTATGTTTTGATTTGGAATTTTAGTAGGGGGATTAGGGTGGGTGGGGTTGTAGGTTTGGGGTTATGAGTGGGGGTAGTTGAGATTTTAGGGAATGGTTGTAGGGTTTGATTGTATTGTGTGGTAGAATGTAGGGGTGGGTATATTAAATTGTAGTTGTGATGTTTTTATTGATGTTATAATGGTGTGTAGTGGGTTGTTTTATTATTTTAGTATGGGGGGTGGGTGTAGATGAGTGTGGTGTGTTTTGTGGTTATTTGTTTGGTTGGGGATATGATGTATCGTATAGAAGAGTGTATGATGGAATTGAGAAATGTTGTAGGTATGGAAAGAGATGTGGTGTAATGATTTTTGTGTTTTTTTAGTTTGTGGGTGGATTTTTTTATGTGGGATATGGGTTATGGTATTGGTGTATGTTGATATGGGTTATGGTTTTGGTATATGTTTATATGGGTTAGTGTTGGGTATTTGGTTGGTATTGGAATATTTTTAATGGGGGTACTGTTTTGGTGGGATATGGGGTTTAAATTAATTTAATTGGGGAATATTGATTATTTGGTAATAGTAAAAAAAAAAAAAATTGGGGGGGTGTGGGGTGGATTTATTTTTTTTGTGTGGTTAATGGTAATTGTAGTTTTTTTTTATATGGTTTTTTTGTTTTGGGGTGTTGGGGGATGATTGTGTGGTTTGGGGGGAGGTGTTGGAAGAGGGGATTTTATAGGATTTAGGGATTTGATGGATGTAGTTTGTGGGGTAATTTTGTAAGTTATGTATGGGGGGGAGGGTATTTGGTGTTTGAGAAAATAATGGGGGGGTATTATAAGGGACAAGGAGGAGGGAATTTGGTAATGGATGTGTAAATGGTGATGTGGTTGTGTGTTTATTTAGAGAATAGAGGAGGGGAGAGGTGTGGGGTGGTTTTAAATAAGGAATTGAGGGTATTTTAGATTTTAAGAGGTGGGATAGAGAGAGAGAAAGAGAGAGAAGTTTATTATGAATAGGGTGATAAAGAGTTTTTAAAATTTTGGAAAATGGGTGAAGAATAGGATGGAGTGGAGGTTTAATAGTAAAGAGATTTGGAGGGAGGTGGTAGATTTTTGTATTTGGGAATGGTTGAGTTATAGGGAGGAAGTTATAGTGGAGTGGGGGGGAAGAAGATGTAAGAGGGGGATGGTAGTTAGTTTGGTGTATGGTGATAAAGATAGAATGAAAAGTTGGATTTTTTTGGATTAGATTGGATATTGGTGTGTGAAGTGGTAGGGGGGATTTTGTTGGGAGTATTGTATTAAGGGTTTAGTTTGGATGGGGTGTGGTGTGTTTTTGAGATGTGGGGGGAATTATGGGGATATTTTTTGTAGATAGGGGTGATTATGAGATTTGTTGTTTTGAGGGTGATATATAGTGAGATTTGGATGAGTAATTTTTGATGGATGGGAAGATTATTTGATGGAAGATGAGAGTTGATTGGGAATAGTAAGATAGGGTGATTGATTGGTAAAAGTTTTATGGGAGAGATGTTTGTAGGGTGGTGGGATATGAATATTAGGTGAATTGAAGTATTTTTAGTAGATTATGGGTGTGGAAATTGTGAGTTTGTTGTTAGATGGGTTGTGGGGAAGGTAGTTGAGGTTAGTGGTTGGGGGTTTGGTTTTTTTTTGTTTTTTTGTTTGATGTGGGGGTAAGTTGTTAGGATTATAGGATGGGAGGGGATTTTTTTTATGTTTTAGTATATGTTAGGTTAGAGAGTGGTAAGGATTGTGTGTTTTGAGGAGGAGATGGTAATAAAGGGGTAGAGATTTGTTATTGTGGGGATTGGTTTGGGGGGGGTTTAGTGTTGAGGTGGTGTAAGATGTAAGGGGTTAGTTATGGGGGGGATGGTAAATTTGTTGGATTTAGATAGTGGGTGGGAATAATGGGGGGAGTTGGGGTGTAATGATTTTAGGTGGTTTTTTATGTTTTTAAATTTTATGGGGTTTGGTGATATTGATGAAGAGTGGAAATGTATAGGATTTGATGGAGAAAGGGAAGGGAAGTATTTTAGGTTGGAAAAGGGGATTTTAAGGGTATGAGTTTTTTTAGGTTTGATTTGTATGGGTGGGTTTTTGGGATTTATTGGGGGAGGATTTTGGATTGATAGTTTGAATATGGGAGATATTTGGTTGTGTTATATTTGTGTTAGTGATTGTTGTATGGGATATTTAGTTGAGGTGGATGTTGGGGTTTATTTGATTTAGTGGGGGTGTATAGTGAGGGTTTGGTTGTTTTGGAGGGGGGGGTGGGGATTTAGATTTTGGTTTTTGTTAGGTATGGATTTTTGTTTAGTGATATTTGGTATGGGAGGTTTATGTGGGGTAGGTGTGGATGTGTTGATAGGGTGATATTTGGGATGTGGATGGTTTGGTTGATTTTTGTGGGGGGGGATGGGATGAGAGGTGTGTGGGGGTATGTGTAGGTTGATTTGGGGGTTGGTGTGGGGGGTTGGTTTGGGTAGGATGTGAAGTTGGTTGAGGGGGGGGGTGGAATTTAGATTTGAGAGTTGTTGGGTAAGTGGTTTTTTTTGTTATGTTTTTGGGGAGGTTATTTTGATTTGTTGGGGGGAGATGAGAGATTTTTTGTGAAATTTTTTGGTTTTTTTGTGATGTTTAAGGGAAATGGGTGGGTGGGTATGTTAAGGGGGGGGGTGGGGGGGGATAGGGGTTTTGGGTTGTGAAGATGTGATTTTGAATTTGTTTGGGGAAAGGGGGATTTTTGAAGTGTGAAGAATTAGGATTGTATGTGGTTATTTGATAGTAATGTTTATATTTGGTATATGGGGGGGGTTATTGGTGGGGGGTTTTGGGGATGGGGTAAAAGTTGTGTAAATTTGTGATTTTTCTTTTTTTGATTGTTTTGTAGGGGAGAGGGTTTTTTGTTTTGGTAGGGGGGTAGGGGATTTTTTTATTTTTATGTGGATATATGGTTTTGTAATTTTAGGAAATATAAGGAGGAATTTGTAAAAGAGTAAGGTATTGAGTTTGTGATATTTGTTTTTATGATTTTTTTGTATAGGGAAATGAGAGAGATTAAGAAGTGAATTTGGGAAAGATTTTGGTTTAATTGGTTTAGTGTAAAATAAATTAGGTTTTAGGGGAGTTGTTTATGGGTAGGGTTTATAAGGAGAGGAGAAGGTATGGATTTTTAAGGGGAAAGAAAGTAAAGAATTTGGAAAAGTGTTAAGTATTATTGTAATGTGGTTTTGTTGAAATAATTTTTTTGGATAGAAAATGTAGAGATTAAGGAAGTAATTTGTAATGATGTTTTTGTTAATTTTGTAGTTAAGAGTTAGAGTTTTTTTTGGTGTGGTAGAGTTAGTTAAGTTTGAATGGAGGGAGAATTATGTTGATGTTATAAAGATGGGGATAGAAAGTTTAAGAGGAATGTTTTAAAGTTAGAGTATGTAATTTGTGAGATTTGGTTTTTGTAAGGAAGTTTTTTTGTATAGGAAATGATGAGTGATTAGAAATTATTTGAATAAGTTTTGTTTTAGATGTGGAAATTATATAGTTTTAGGGAGTTGTAGAGTTATAAGTTAAAGATGAGGAGAATGATGTGGGTGTTTATAAAGAGGAAAGGATTTTGTAGGGGGATTGTAAAAGGGTTAGAGTATGAAGGGAGATTTGTTGTTATGGAAGGTTTTTTTGTAGTGATATGAGAAGATATAAGTAATGTTGGATAGAGGTTGTTTGGATGTTGATTTATGATATAGTGTTAGGGGGGGGATGTTGGTTTTGAGTAGTTGAGAAATGAAATATTTGGATTTTTTAGAAGGAGTTTATAATAATAGGGATAGGTTTTTTTTTTTGATGTTTAAGGAGGATTTTGGATTTGTTTTTTGAGAGTAGAAGTTTTTATTGGGTTTATGTGGGGGGGGGGTGGGTGGGGGGGTTTAGGGATGGTAAAATGTGGGTTTGTGGATTTTTGAGGGGGATAGGGGGATTTTTTTATGTTTGAAGAAGGGATTATATGGATTTTAATTTTATATTAGTAGAGGAAGAGAGAGAATGAGTAGGAGATGGGGGTGGGGGAGGAGGGAGAAGGGAAAGAAGAGTAAGAGGGAAGGGGAAGGAGGAAAAGGGAAGGAGAATGATGGGAGAAGGAAAGGGAGAAGAGGGATGAAGAAGAGGAGAAGGGAGGGAGGAGAAGGGGAGAAAGGAGGAGGAAGGAAGGGAAGAGAGGAGGAGAAGCAGAAGGAGGAACGGAGGGAAGGAAGAAAGGAGCGAGGAAGGAGGAGGGAAAGGGAGAAGGAGGAGGAATGGAGGAGGAAGGGGAGAAAGGAGGAGGAAGTGGAGGGTAAAAGGAGGGAAGCAGGACGACAGGAATAGGAGAAGGAGGGAGGAAGAGAAGGGGGAAAAGGAGGCCTAGAGGAGCAGGAAGGAGGAAGGAGGAGGAAGAAGGGCGAGCCTAAGGAGAAGAAGGGAGAAGGAGGAGTGAAGGAATGGAGAAGGAGGGTGAGAGGAGGAAGGAAGGAGAGGGAGAAGGGAGGAGAAGGAAGAAAGCAGGAGAAGAAGGAAGAAGGGAAGGAGGAAGGAGGGGAGAAGAGAGGAGAAGGAAAGGGAGGCAGGGAAGAGGGAAGGAGCGAAGAAGAGGGAGGGAGGAGAGATAGGGAAGCTGGAGGAAAGAAGAGGAAGGGACGGATGGAGAGAAGAGAAGGGGAGAAGGAGGGAGGAAGAAAGGAGCGAGAAGGGAGGGGGAGAAGGAAGGGGAAAGAAGGAAGACATGGAAGGAAGGGAGAAGGAGGTAGAGGAAGAGAAAGGAGAGGAGGAGGAGGGAGGGGGAGGAAAGGGAGGGAGAAGGAGAGAAAGGAAGGAAATAGAGAGAAGAGAAAGGAAAAGAAGAAGAAAGGAAGGGAGGGAGTTGGAGAAGGGAAGGGAGAAGGGAGGAGGAGAGAGAAGGAGTAAGAAGAGAGAGGGAATTAGGAAAGAGGGGAGAGAAAAAGGGAAGGAAGGAAGGGGGAGAAGGAGGGCAGGTAGAAGGAAGGGAGAAAGAAGGAGGAAGGAGAATGAAGGGGGAAGGGAGAGGAAAGAAGAGGGAAGGTAGGATGAAGAAGAAAGAGAGAAGGAGGAAGGTAAGGAAGAGTAGAACGGAGGGAGAAGAAGGAGAAGTGAGAGGAGAGGAAGGGCAGAAAGAATGGGAGGGAGGAAGAGAAGGAGCGCAGGGAGGCAAGAGAGGAGCCAGAAGCTGGAGAATGGAGAAAGGAGAGAGGAAGGGAAGGGGAGAAGAGGTGAGGAGGAAGGAGGACAGAGAAGAAGGAAAAAGGAGGAAACGAAGTAGGAGAGAGAAGGAGGGAGGGAAAGGAAGGGAGAGAAGGAGAAGAGGAAGGAAGTGGAAGGAGGTGGAGAAAAGAGGAGGGAAGGAAGGGGGGAGAAGGAGGAGAAGTGAGGGAAGAAAGTGGAGATGAGGAGAGTGAAGGAAGGGAGAAGGAGAGGAGAAGGAAGGGAGAGGAGAAGGAAGAGGGGGAGAAGGGGATTAGGGGAGGAAGGAGGAGAAGGGGGAAAAGAGGAGGAGAAGGAAGGGGAGAAAAGGCAGGAGGGAGGAGACAGGGGGAGGAGGAGGAAGGGAAGGAGACGGGAAGGATAGGAGGAGGAAGGAAGGGGAAAGGATGGAAGGGGAAGGGAGATAGGGGGAAGGTGAAGGAGAGGGAGGAAGGGGAAAGGATGCAAGGCAAGAGAAGAAAGGGAAAGAAGAGGAGACGAGGAGGAAGAGGGGGAAGGAGAAGGGGAGAATGGAAAGCAGGAGGAGGAGGGACCGGAGAGGCGAGACCGGAAGAAGGAGGAGAGAAGGAGGACGAGAGGAGAAGGAGAATGAAGGAAGGAGGGAGAAGGGAAGGAAGAAGAGGAAAGGGAAAAGTAAGGGAGAGGAGAGCCCAAGGAGGGAAGGAAGGAGGAGAAAGGAGAAGGAAGGAAGGGAGAAGGGAGTGAGAGGAAGGGAGAAGGGAGGAAGGAGGAAGGGAGGAGGAGGAGGAAGGGAGAAGGAAGGGGAGAAGCAGGGAGGAGAGAACAAGTGGAAGGAAGGGAGGAGCAAGGAGGAGGGAGAAGGGACGGGGAGGCGAAGAAAAGTGGAGAGGGAGAGAAAGAAGGGGAGAAGGAGGAGAGAATTAAGGAGGAGAGGGAGAAGGGTAGAAGGAGGAGGAGGAAGGCGGGAAGGGAGAGAGAAGGGGAGGCAGGAGAGAATGAGGAGGGAGGAGGGAGGAGAGGAGGAAAGAGAGGAAAGATAGAGGAGAAGGCAGAGGCGAAGGGAGGAAGGGAAGGGGAGAGATGGAGGGAGAGGAAGGGGGGACAGGAGAGGAAGAGGAGCGAGGGGAGAAGAGAGGAGAGGCAAAGAGGGAAGGGAGGGGAAGGAGGAGCGAAGCGGAGAA
Organism: Engraulis encrasicolus; assembly: GCF_034702125.1. Classification (NCBI taxonomy): domain Eukaryota; kingdom Metazoa; phylum Chordata; class Actinopteri; order Clupeiformes; family Engraulidae; genus Engraulis; species Engraulis encrasicolus. Next base: position 19,612 of record NW_026946081.1, read on the forward strand.
TAGGGAAGGAAGAGGCAGCAAGAAGGGAAGGAGGAAGAAGGAAGGGGAAGGAGGAGAAGTGATGAAGAAGGGAGAGAAGGAGGAGAAGGGGAGGAAGAAGGGGAGACAAAGGAAGAAGGAAAGGGAGAAGGAAGGAGAAGGACAGGGGAGAAGGAGGGCGAGGACAGGAAGGAGGATGGGAGAGCGAAGAGAAGGAGGAGAAGAAACAGAGGGAGGAGGGAGAGAGGAGACCAGGGAGGGAAGGAAGCGAGGAAAAGGCCAGGAGAAAGGAGAACGGACAGGGGAGAATGGGGAGAGGAGAACAGAAGAAGGGGAAGAAGGAGGGAGAGGAGGCAAGGAGGAGAAAGGAAGGGAGAGAGGGAGGAAAGGAAAAGGGGGGAAGGAAGGAAGAGGAGAAGGAAGGAGAGGAGGGAGGAAAGGGGGGAGAAGGGGGAGGAGGAAGAGGGGAGGAGAAGGGAGAAGGGAGGGGAGAAGGAGAAGGAGGGAGGGAAGGAGGGAGGAGGGAGGGAAGAGTAGGAAGGAACGGAGGAAGGGAGAGAGGGAGGAAGCGAGAAGGAAAGGGGGAGAAGGAGGAGGAAAAGGGAAGGGATGAGAAGGATGGGGAGAAGGAGTGGAAGGAAGGAAAGGAGAAGAGGGAGAGAAAGG
>NW_026946082.1:0-90000 GCF_034702125.1 Engraulis encrasicolus
CTCATGAAGATGGACGATTTGACCTTTTCCTCCGTTTCCTTCTTGGCCTCTCTCTGGAATCAAGTCAGTCTCTTCTACAAGGACTATTACATAGAAGACAACAGATGGGCAATGATGAAACAATCCAGTATATAAAGGGAAAGATCAAGGAAGCATCTTCCTCAGAAAGAATGATCAACCTTTTCCACTGTCTGAATGAGCTCAATGACCACTCCTTAGTGGAGGACATCCAGAGCTTCCTTAGTGCAGGGACACTGTCTGAAGCCCAGCTCTCACCTGGCCAGTGGTCAGCTCTAGTGTTTGTGCTGCTGACGTCAGACCAGAGTCTGGATGTCTTTGACTTGAAGAAGTACATCAGATCTCATGATGCTCTCCTGAGGCTGAGGCCAGTAATGGAGGAGTCCCACACAACTTGGTAAGCAAAACATTTAAAATGATTGCCTCTGATATGTGAAGCACATATGACACAGAAGCATATAACCAAGGTCATTAATAGTACAGCTTCAAGTCAGTGGTTGATTTTTTTACCTCAGGGTCAACAACTGTGGGCTCACTGAACAGAGCTGTACAACACTTGCTTCCATCCTCTGCAAAGACTCATCAAAACTCAGATCACTGGATCTCAGTGACAATCACATTGGTGATATTGGAGTCACAGAACTGTGTAGTGGACTGAAGAACCCAAACTGTTCACTGGAGACCCTGAGGTGGGAGACTTGTGTTCTTACAAACCCCAACTCTGGTGAATAAAATCAAAATGCTATCATTTTCAAAACAGTCAATCCATTCATAGATGGAGAATAGTGAAAACATACTATTTGTTAACATCGAGAAAACATATTGTTTTAGGGGTTATATGTACTCATTTCTAATTTAATAACTGCAACACGTCTCTAAAAAGTTGGGACAGGGATCAGTGAAATGTAATAACATCCAAATAAGCTAAAACAACACAAGGAAGAACATTTCAAAACGAATTATACTAATGGATAATATGACTGTTCAGGTATAAGACCATCACAGAGAGGCTGTCTCACTCAGAATGAAAGATGCCGTGGGAATAATTTCCATAGTTATTAGTTGTACGTAAAGTTTTGAATTACCTTGATTTACCATGATTGTGTGTCTATAAGACATATTTTTGTCATGAAAATTATTGTATAGGTTCATGACATCATGAAATATATATTAGCTGTAGTCTTACTCTAGCACTCCAAGAATTACAGCTAGTGAAAACTTGACCATATTAACCCTTTAATGCATAAGCCATTGGACTCACACTAACGCATAACATGGGTCTAAATAGACCCGCATTCATTTCCAATGTATTTCTGAGCATTAATCATGTATTCTCTCACACAACTTCTAAAACCAATACATTTTATCCCATAATTCTTCTAAAAGTAATTACATAGGTGGTCCTTAATTCAAAAAAGTATTTTTAAAAATGTTCTTATATTTTTATTTTACAAATAAACATGAATTTGGAATTAAATCACTAATTTCTAGACGTGGACCGAAAATGGCCCGCATTCATTTCAAATGGAAGTCTAAATCTTTCACTATAATAACTTCCACAATTAATGTATTTTAATAGCTAATGGATTAAAAGTTGTGATTTAGACTATTTTTAATGCACAAAATGGGTGTTATTTTTGTGTCTTATATAAATAAACACACAAATAATTTCCCCCATTATTGCAGACATAGCCTAAGTCTGAAGTGTTTCACGTTAGGAACTAATATATATTTAAAAGATTCCAGTCAGGAACAAATAAACTGTTTTTGACCACTGTTGACCACTGCTGACCTATTGGATTTAAGCATTCCAAGTCATGCATATTTGTGTAATAAGAGACGGTGTGATCGGAGGAGCCCAATAGCCTATATCAGGGCATAATTAATGTGCATAATTATTAGGCAACTTTGCTTTCCTATGGGAAAATATGCCACAAAAGACATTTAACAAACAATTTTGATGTCTTCCAGAGGGGTGTGGCTGTCTTGAAATATTGGTCACATCCGTCTAAAGCACTGTTACAAAGCCATCAGTGTCACATGACATGAGCTCACAAAGTCACTACCAGATTTAGAAGAATTGAAGATGAAACTACCACAAAAGTATTACCTGCAGTGCTGTTATATTCCAGAACTGAAACCTACATTGGGTGTCCACAAGAACATTGTATTCATCACTCAGAGACATGGCCAAGGTAAAACAGGCTGAAACCTGAAGACCACTCAACAAGAAACTGAAGTCAAGACTGGGTCAAGAAATGTCTTCAGGCAGTTTTTTTCAATGGTTTTATGAACTAGTGAAGGTGACTGTTAATGGACCAGGTAGATGAGTCTATGGCTAGATCAGCAATGTGCACACTTACATGAGTTCCTGAGTTCCACTCAAATGCCAGCAAAGTACAGCATAAATACCATGGTCTTCAAAAGATGCAAATGTCTTCCTCTCAATGATCCAGCCATGGGCTCATCCACCCTGTCTGTCAAGAGTCACTTTCCCAAGTCCATATAGGCCTAACTTTGAAAACTCTGTCCCCAGGTATTTTTGACCCAGTCTTGACTTAATTAACTTGTCTACTGTAGTGTCATCCCTTCTTACCTTGGCTATATCTCTGAGTGCTCAATGCCCTATTCTTCTGGACACTTGGTGTAGGTTTCTGTTGTGTAATATTATAGGACTGCAGGGTAATACTTTTTTTAGCTCCACCTTAAATTCTTCTCAATTTTTGGCTGTGACATTTCTTACGAGACTGATGACTTTGTAATGATGCATTTCATAATTCTGTGGTAAAGTGACCAACGTCTTGCCAATTTCACGAAAGCCACATCCCTCGAGAAGACTTCAAAATTGTTAATCGACTTTTCAGAGTTTGTTAGATCTATTTTGTGGCCCATTTTCCAAGAAGACAACAAAGTTGCCTAATAATTATGCACACCTGATATAAGGTGTTGGGCACCTTCGACCACAGCCCCATATTTTTATACAAATATGCATGGCCTGGAATGCTTAAATCCGATAGGTTTTCAAGTTCATATAGATTCCTGTTGGAAAATAAGCATAAAAAAGACAAAATGGTCAAAAAACATGTTTGCCTAATAATTCTGTATATAAAAAATGAATGCGGATCACTTTTGACCCATGTGTGTAAATATCATATAATTGTATAAAAAGATGTCTATTTCAAAGAATAACCCTAAAGTATTTGAATTAAGTATTAATGTTGGGAGTTAATACTCCATAAATGACAAAAAGTTGAATTTTTAGTAAAAGAATAAAAATCCTTTCTCAATATGGCTAAGAGACATTAAGCTTGTGATGAAATTACATAGGAAATGAATGCGGGTCTATTTAGACCCATGTGTCTAAATATCATATAGTTATATAAAATGACTTCTATATCAAATAATAACCATCAAGAAATTGAAATAAGTATTGATGTTGGGAGTTAATACTCCATAAATGATAAAAAGTTGGACTATTAGCAAAATAATCAAAATCCTTTTATAATATGGCTAAGAGACATTAAGTTTGTGATGAAATTACATAGGAAATGAATGCGGGTCTATTTAGACCCATGTTATGCGTTAAAGGGGTAGTAACCAAAAAAGTGTTTTCACGCAAAAGTTTTGATGCATAAAAATAAATTAAGTCATCTAAGGGACAAAAACAAGTCAATTGAGGAATTCATGGAGTGCTGAGTAAGAAAATTGTATTCTTACAAAGATATAGAAATTTTAAACTCAGCCGGGTCTATTTAGACCCATGTTATGCGTTAAAGGGTTAAGATCATTTCATGTGTGCAAATGATAGAGGGGTTTAACATTCTCTTATGCACCCGAGCTCACTTGAAATAGACCCAGAAGACATGGGAAACTGTCCTTTGCATACGGAAGTCATAAATGTCTTTTTTTTTTAAATAGTGCCTTGCACATCATGTGCTAGAGTGAAAATTGACCATCCGACTTGTGTTAGCGCTAACTTCAAAAGTCAGCCTCCATGATGGCTTGGGGGTGCAGTAGTTCATTGGTTGATTGGTGTATTAGTAGCACAAGCTGTTCTCACTCATCTGTAGAGTTAAAATACAGTGCTGATGGATGTATATGGGTTTTAAGCTGCATACAAAGCACTTTGCATATTATATTTTGAAGGGAGATCTTTCATATTCGCCAAATTGCATTCTCTACTATATTTTAACAGTTAGGCTCCATCATAAGAATCAGCAGGTGATAAAATGGCTGTCACACAGACCTGGGGGTCATTTCTCGACAGTGCCTTTGCTAACGACGTTAGCCATTTTGTTCGTTCTTAAGATGTTGTAACCAAGGTCTTAAGTCGCTCGTAAGACAGTCTTCCAGCCTGTGTGTGCGCGCACACACACACACACACACACACACACACACACACACACACACACACACACACACACACACACACACAGTGAGAGAGAGAGAGAGAGAGAGAGAGAGAGAGAGAGAGAGAGAGAGAGAGAGAGAGAGAGATGAGTGGAAGTGGATATACAGGATATACTGTTGTGCAGATAAGGCACCTGCGCTTAATTTAAAATTCAGCCGAAATGGATATGTTACCAGTTACCACCAGCAAGTGAGAATTAGGATAGTATACATGCCATCACGCTTTCACCGGCCATTTCTGTGTAGTTATTTGGAGTGATTATGCTACAGTGATATGTAGACCGACATTTGGTTATTGGGGATGGATTTCGGTGACATGATTGCGTTGACAAGTATTTAACGACTTTCATGGAGATGTCATGTGTACTGTGTTTGACGGACCCTCCGTGCATCATCCCTTCCTGCACATCTTTACGCGTAAAGGTCATAATGGCAATTATTTTTCTTGTAGCCTATTTTGCGCGTAAGGGCGTGCAGGCAGGAAGACGACATAAACAACCAAATATATATTTTAGAATGATCGATTCCTTTCAGTTATCATTTCAAACATCATTGAACTGTCCACTCTGCGTGGGGAAGGACCTCGCTGTTGTCTCGCACTTAGAGTTCTTCTACATGCGTTCGGGTGTTGGCAGTGTCAGAGGCCAGCCCGAAGGCATCCCTTGGGGTTTACAGAGTTTAAGCTTAAAAAATAGCCTACATCTGATCAACTACAGTAAGACTGAGCTTTCTCCAGCAAGCGCCTTGAGTCACTTCAAGTTAGAGATATGGGTAACAACGGTTAGACATATATTTGACCTACAACAGAGACCCAAAGACAGCGCGACATATCAGTAGCGTGCGCGCTACGTGCATATTCTCAACCCTCTGCCTCGCGCATATGACAGCGGGCCGCGTTAAGTAAATGTGCAATGATTCAAATGATCCCAATGTGATGTCGCATGCCTTTCAGAGTAGGCTATCCTCACATTATTTCATTAAGCTGCATTTTTTTCCCAGGGTTGCGATGGGTTGGAGTTCGTGTAGCGTAGTCTATAGACAACAATGACATAGTAGAAATGTTCACAATGTGTGCGCAATCCGACCACGTTGTGCGCGCGTGGGTATTTGTTTCCCACTGCGACAACATATTGTGAAAATTAGAACTCAAGCGGACTCAGAGGAGAATATTATGGATGTTAGAGATTTAAAAGTCCATGCATACATTTCTCACCCACCAACTCATCCACCAACCACCGGTTTCTGAGAGAAGTTACTGAAGACTTATCGTAAATTGATTTAGCAAAACCGGAATAAAATATAAGACATTGTGACATGTAATGCATTATTTGGTTTCTGCTGTCGAAGAGGGATGGTTTTGAGGGCACCGTTGTGTTGACAAAGATTTGTGGACTTTGATAGCGTTGTAATTATTGTATCTGACAGCCATGTGAATCATGACGCCGTCACTACTTTGATTGCGACCAATGCAGCCGAGCTGAGGCGAGACACTCCAAGCATTTCTGAAGACTTCCTCGTGTCTGAGAACGTACGTACGTACGTCCAAAGGTTGGTCGCGACTTCGGTCGGTCTTGCGTCTAAAGTCCAACTGAAGACCAGCTTAAGATCAACTCAAGAGCAACTTAAGACCAACTCAAGAGCAACTTACGACCAACTCAAGACCGACTTAAGACGGTTAGCAACGACAAGAATCGAGAAACGGAGTCCAGTCACACTGTAAGCACTACAGACAGGAAAGCATTGGAAAACAGATCTAATTTAAATGTGTGGTCAAATGTGACACAACGGGCTTAACAGAAAACAAATGGCAAAAGTAATGATTCACACTGCTTATTGATACTTAACCCCCCCTCTACATTACATATGAAAAATCTACCTTCATCGCTATAGTGGAAGGTAGGTCAGAAGTAGCAGATTATCAATGCATTTTATCATTCCAGAGGTAAAATGGTCTACTTTTCAGCATAGAAAAATATGTTCTGACAAGGATCACTAAAAAGTGGGAACCATTACTATTGCAATTTGTCCCATGTTTTGCCCTTTTCTGAGGTAGATTAACTGGCTTTTATCAGTAACTATGTTAATTGCTAACTCCAATCATAGCAAAAAATGCCAGACAAACATCTACTGTTGTGTAATGTACTCTAGTTAGTACGGTGGCCCAGTAGTGCAATCAATGTATACATTATACAACACAAATAAACAACTTTGAAAACAAAATTACATTGAGAATACACACTTACATATTGAAAACAAGTTGACATTTCACAAAACACATTAACAAATGTAAAAACAACTCTACAAAACACATAGGGCAACTGACATTAACAAGTTTGAAAACAAAATTACATTTGCATTATACACTTACATCTTTAAAAAACTCATTCCTATTTCATAAATGCATTAACAAATGAAAAAAGAGCTTTTACACATTACAACGCACTTAACAAGTTCCAAAACAAAATCACATTTGCATTACACACTTTCATCTTTAAAAAACTAATTACTATTTCATAAAACACATTAATAAATGTACAACAAACAAAACAAAAAACAAATCTAAAATACATTACAAATAATCTAAAATACATTTCAATGATCTGACAAAAAAAAAAACCTTTGATACAAATCACATTAACAAGTTTGGAAACAAAATTAGCCTACATTTACAATATCTTACTTGAAAAAAAAAACATTTCATTAAACACATTTGCAAATGTGAAAGCAAATTACCATTTCATTAAACACATTTGCAAATGTGAAAGCAAATGAACAAAACACAAAAGCAAACTGCGAGACACATTTACATTTCACGAAACACAAAGCAAATTAACAAAACACAAAACACAAAACACAAAAGCAAACTGCGAGACACATTTACATTTCACGAAACACAAACGCAAACTCCAAAAACACATTACATTAACGAAATTTCTTACGGAAGTAAGACATTTCTTACGGAAGTGGTGTAGGTGCCCAACGCGTTCCTCCTGCCTGATCCGTTCCCTAATGGGGCGTCAGGAAAGCGGACGTGACGAAACAGGAAATAGTGAGGAATAATTACATACTTTCAGCGAGTGGATGAGACGGTCGATGCGGCGAGTGAAGAGCATTCATTTTTTTAGCATTTATTTGATCGTTCTGAGAAAAAGTGTCCGGTAACATACACACACACATGTATTGCCCGTCTTGTGGCGTTTGCTTTATTCGCCTTATTCACCCGGAACGTTCTAAAGACGTTGAGGGGTACACTTCAGGGGTACATTCGGCAACGCACCAGCTGTCATAGCGCCTCACTGTTGTGTGCCCAAATGTTCGTCCTCAAAGAGAAAAAAATCCTACCGTGGACAGACTTTCCACCGTTTCCCCAAAGAGCAGGCACTTCGCCGTGAATGTATAAATCAAATCAAGAGGGATCCTGGTCCATATTTCAAGGTAAGATGCAAAATTATGTTCAATCATACGCATTAGCTAGCACAAATAAGCTAGCTCGCCAAACTTGTCATGACTCATGTAGCCCAATGAAGCGAATGCCTCGGTGAAATAAAAAAATATGAATGTGTAATTACACAACGCTACATTTATATGATATTTCCAGATCGCTATTTCAAGATTATGCTTTTAATTGTGTGGTAAGCGATCCGATGGCCACTGATTTTGTGCTACAAGAACCAGTATAGGCCTACGTGTGCCAAAAATCAAGTTGTTTTGCTAACTAACTAAAATGCATACCCTGGTATTTATGGTTACAGATCAACGCTGAGACCAAAGTTTGCTCTGAGCACTTTGAGAAGCAGTGTTTTGTAAAGACCGCCCGTGGTATCACAAAGCTTATAAAGGATGCTGTGCCTTCTGAGCTCTAGGAAGAGCATTACTCAGGTGAGCTTCAATCGAGCTATGTGTAAAATGTAACACCACAAAAAAACGTTTTTGTTTATTACGGCATCTGTGAGGCACGGGTGTGCATGTGAATGTCAACTGCTTCCTACATGTTTAGATCTGATACACTTCCCCTGTCTATAGGCCTAATATCAGCACCACGCGTTTAACATGGCGTTAAGTTATGGTGATTAAACATGTTGCATGTCAAATAGTATAACCAGACAGGGCATTGTTGATGGTCCTATCGCAGTTGCTCAGATCAAAGAGCATTGACAGAGGTTGTCGAGGAAAACACTGTTCCCTAAACGCACAACATTGGCTACGGTAAACGTCGAGGGGGGGGTGGAGAATCAGAGATGGCCATGTATGGTGAGGTGATAAGAAAGTAAGCATAGCAGACAAAATAATTCCAAAATGGCAAAATATACCGGTACTCTGGGACTTGTTGCTGTATTGGAAACAGTTTTTCAAGCGGTGTTCCTCTACCCTCTGTCAGTTTCGGTACACTGAGTGTCCATGATTACTGTACTGTGTTTGTAGGCTACTGAAGTCATGGTGCCTTTGGAGTTAGTTACTCTAGTTATTACCAGTGTTGGGAAAGTTACTCAAAAACTGTAATGCATTACTGATCACATGTTACTGTCTTTTCAAAATAATCCTGTACACTACAATATTACTATGTTTAAAATGCATGGCATTACACTACTGTTACATAAATTACTTTCAAAAAGGACTTAGGCCTAAATATGAATCTGGCCATGTATTACAAACATATCAGTATCAGGGTGGTACATTTCAAATTAAGTAATTCAAATAATTTTATACAATATGGTACTAGCTGAGATATCACCTGACCTGCCACAAAAAATGTCATCGACCCATATGCTGTACACAACATTTTTCTAATGTTTTGTATTCTGATCTATTACAGCTGGAGCTTTCCCATGGCCAAGAGATGAACGCTAAACTTGATAGTTTTTTTTCTCCTCCTTCCTGCCTGCACTGTACAAAAAGTCAGTAAACAAAAACAAATGATTGCATTTCACAGGTTTGTTTATTATAATTTCAAAGAGAAATGATGTATGAATAATACAATACATTATTATATAATAACAACATTTAGTATAAGAACATTTCGTATAATATGATGATATATCATGAATATCATGTACATTTGAAGCATGAGAGATTTGTACAAATAAACATCAATTCAATGTATGTTTCCTGTTTCACTTGTGACTGAATTTTTCAGAATTTCAGAATAATGGGCCTTGGAAGTTTAACATTGCACTCACTGCCCACATCTGGTTAACAGAGCCTACTAGTGTCATGGGTATGACGCCATAAAATTTTGCTAGGATGCCGGACAATTCTGTAATCTCCTTCTCGGATATGAAGCCTGTGTACAGGTCACTAACGAATGACACCTCACCAGACGGGGCAATTCCAATCAGGCCTTTGAAATTTGGGTTGCCCTTGTAATGGGAATAGATTTTGGAGTTAAGTACCTTCAAACTAAGCATTTGCACATATATTTCTGTACAGTCTAGAATGACTCTGGTGTCTGGGTAAGTGTTTTGAAAACAAGTAGGCATACATTCATCTACTGTGGCTTTTGAAGGCCAAATGGGGAGAGATCCTAACATGAAGTATCGATAGTTAGCCCAGGTGACAGATTCTGCTCACAGTTGACTGTGACACACCAAAGCGCACCGCAAGGTCCTGCTCAGCAAACCCCTGTCTGAGGCAACAGAGAAAGAGAAAGAACTGGTCCATAGTTGCTAGTTTGGAGATATTAAATGCCTGTCTAATGACCTGTACCTCTGTTTGTCTAAGCCTTTGAGCCTGACTCCATCCTACCATGCTTGTGGCTGTGGGCTGTAGAGCCATATATACAGCTTTAAAGGTGGCATAGTCTGGGAATCCTGTGTAAAATGACATCTGACTATCATCACACTGGAATCTTGACACACTGAACACTTTATCTTTGAGTTGTGCTATTAACTTGTCTTGCTCAATGATGTGCTTGCGAGCCGCCTCAAGTTGTTCCTCTGGTGTCAGCGGTGGAACAGCATAATCATGGTACGGGTGTGGAGGAGGTACATCTGTGCTGGAGGGGCAAAAAGACAACACTACTAGTTGTGATCAAACTGTCAATTCCTAACCGGTATAAAACTGAATGCAGTAATGAATTACAAACTATGGCACAGCTAAATACAATTCATTAACTTACCTCAAGGCATCCCTTCTCACATCAGGTTGGTTCTCATCAGGCTGGTTTTCATCCACCTCCATGGAATCCGTACTGAAAAAGAAACACACAGGACAGGAGAGTCACAACATACACAGGGCAGCCGTGGCCTAGTGGTGGGGCAGCCGTGGCCTAGTGCAATGTTTCCCAACCTTTTTTGTCTTGTGTACCCCCAAGCCTTTTCATTGTGCCATGTGTAGTAGTAGTAGTAGTAGTCAAGTTCTATATCGCTTTCTCCATCCCAATGTAACTAAGCTCCATATGTTTGTTAAAATACATTTTTTCCAAGTACCCCCTGCAGTGTGCTCGCCTACCCCTAGTGGTACACGTACCCCTGGTTGGGAAACACTGGCCTAGTGGTTAGAGAGTTGGTCTTTTAATCTGGGGGTTGCAGGTTCGAATACCCCTGACCTCTCCATGGCTGAAGTGCCATTGAGAAAGGCACCTAACATTGCTCACTGACACATTGCTCCAGGGACTGTAACCATACCCTGACAAATATGGTAATAACTAAGTCAACAATGCAAACAAATATATCTCCAGCACATATATTAATTCTCCAGTATTTTGTCTAAATTTAAATGTATTCCTATGGCAAACTATTCTCCGTTTTTTATTAATTATTATTAAAGAGGTTTGGTACACACATGTCAGTATAACAATATAACAGCTGTAGGGCTACTTAATCAAACCATAAAAGAAAAGAATGTATTTGTATACCCTGGCTAACCATTTTTCATTCAAATGTCAATTTGTTAGGCCGCACCCACCAAGCAACCATACCAAATGGAATCACATAATCAAGGGCCGTCAAACTTATCGCAGCACGGCACCAGTTTGAAAATGCATTGTCTGAAGGGCTAATTTTAGGTTATGCCAGACACTGTTTAAAATAATGCAAATATTCAAACACTTGGGCTGCGCAGTCAATGTATGATTAGGCTACGACTTCCAGGTCTACTTCCAGTAACCGGGGCACGATAGAACACAGCCTGCATTCGTTTGATGAAATTAAGCAAGTTAAAGGAATCCTACTGCAGGTCATCACAGTGCTACTGGTGTTGTGCTCTAAAGCGACTGCCTGCAATAAAACAAATTACTCATGGACTGCTGCTCTCCTGTAACTCTACACGACAGAGGGTTAGCTCCATGAAATTCACTACCTGGCACCATACATTTTGGTGAGTATTGCCCTTAGCAATCCAGACATACAGGGCGCAGACACATTCTCGCAACCCCTTAGTTATAAGGCATTGCAAGACGGTGATTATCCCCTGTAAGTCAGGATTGTGAAGGGCATTACTCACCAAAATGTATGGGGTGATAGTGGAAGGTGCCAGGTGTATGTGCAGTGAATTTGATGGAGCTAACCCTCTGTAGTCCAAACAGAGTTACAGGGGGGCAGTCCATGAAGTCCTCCGTTTTATGGCAGGCAGTCGCTTTAGAGCACAACACAGGCAATCATGCATCCAGAATGGGAGATAGAAATTCTTTCTAGGCCCCCTTCATATTGGCGAGACATCAGTTCCATCACATACCAAGCAGGTGGAAGAAATATGTGGTCAGCAGCACACTGGCCTATGCCAGAGCAGTCTAATATGAGAGTTACGTCACTCCCATAGACCTCTATGGTCCAATCTTTCCACAGCAATGGTGGCTCTCAAGGAGCCTCATGGAGCGTTTTACACGAAAATCTCCATTGACTTGAGTTCCAATAGAAGTAGGCTAGTTACTTTAGCTCTGGGCGGTGGCCGTAGCACACAGACAATGTGGTAAACATTCTTTGTTTGTTATGTAATGGTTCTGTGTTGGTCTACAGCGAACACATAGTTTAGAAATATTTTAATCTAAGTGAATCACATCACCAACTGACTTCCTGGTCCCCGGTTGGCACAACTCTCCTAATGGACGGCTCTGGACCTATGCCATTAAGAGTATTACTGCAAAAGAGGAAAGCGGAATGCACCAAAAAGTGCGCCTCTTGAGAGAAAGAAAAGTGAAAGTGAAAGCCCATTGGGAAACTCCAACTCCCATTGTCATTGTGACACAGCCATGGCCGTAGCCAGGAATTTGAAATAAGGGAGGTCCATAGTGCACGCGCAGCGCACCACAAATTTTTAAAGGTGCACTGTGTAGGATGTTGCCCGGAGTATCTATTGTAACTATGTTGCTCATTGAAACTATGCTGTTTTTTGCCAATTTTGGTCTTTTCATGAATATTTCCTAAATAATGAACTAATATTTACTAGTATGACCACAGTTTACAGTATGTTTTGCAGCTGAAAAGATTTCTGGAGAAGATCCCCTTTTCATGTATGAAAAATATTATTTTCTCTAAAAATAAGGGAGGGCTATGGCCATGGACACAGCACTCCACAGCACACAAGTGAACACTGCAAACTGCACACAACGAAATTGCATGTATGCCTCACCCTTGCAAGGGGGCAGCCCTCAGTGGCACCCTATGGGGAGCAGTGCGGTGGGACGGTACCATGCTCAGGGTACCTCAGTCATGGAGGAGGATGGGGGAGAGCACTGGTTGACTACTCCCCCCACCAACCTGGCGGGTCGGGAGTCGAACCGGCATGCAAGTCTGACGCCCTAACCGCTCACCCATGACTGCCCTGCTCTTGTCTCCCTGTCTGGGATCATAACTCTACTGTAGGGCCTAATCCTCTAGCTTGAATAAAATGAAAGTGTCAGCTAAGTGAAATGTAATGCAATGTAATAACATCACAGTTTGAAATCTTTGGCTCATGACTCAGGAGGACATGATCAATGCAAACAAATATATCTCCAGCACATACATTAATTCTCCAGTCTTTTGTCTAAATTTAAATGTAGGCTATTCCTATGGCGAACTATTCTCAGTTTATTATTATTATTAGAGGGTTGGTAAACACATGTCAGTTGAATATTGACTGAACAAACTAACCTCGGTCTGCGAATGATGATTCTCCTCTTTGGCCTCTCTTAAGTCCAGGCGAACAAAGTTGGCACAGCATCCTTTATAAGCTTTGTGATACAACGGGCGGTCTTTACAAAACACTGCTTCTCAAAGTGCTCAGAGCAAACCTTGGTCTCAGCGTTGATCTGTAACCATAAATACCAGGGTATGCATTTTAGTTCGTTAGCAAAACAACTTGATTTTGGCACACGTAGGCCTATGCTACTGGTTCTGGTAGCACAAAATCAGTGGCCATCGGATCGCTTACCACACAATTAAAAGCATAATCTTGAAATAGCGATCTGGAAATATCATATAAATGTAGCGTTGTGTAATTACACATTCATATTTTTTTATTTCACCGAGGCATTCGCTTCATTAGGCTACATGAGTCATGACAAGTTTGGCGAGCTAGCTTATTTGTGCTAGCTAATGCGTATGATTGAACATAATTTTGCATCTTACCTTGAAATATGGACCAGGATCCCTCTTGATTTGATTTATACATTCACGGCGAAGTGCCTGCTCTTTGGGGAAACGGTGGAAAGTCTGTCCACGGTAGGATTTTTTTCTCTTTGAGGACGAACATTTGGGCACACAACAGTGAGGCGCTATGACAGCTGGTGCGTTGCCGAATGTACCCCTGAAGTGTACCCCTCAACGTCTTTAGAACGTTCCGGGTGAATAAGGCGAATAAAGCAAACGCCACAAGACGGGCAATACATGTGTGTGTATGTTACCGGACACTTTTTATCAGAACGATCAAATAAATGCTAAAAAAATTAATGCTCTTCACTCGCCGCATCGACCGTCTCATCCACTCGCTGAAAGTATGTAATTATTCCTCACTATTTCCTGTTTCGTCACGTCCGCTTTCCTGACGCCCCATTAGGGAACGGATCAGGCAGGAGGAACGCGTTGGGCACCTACACCACTTCCGTAAGAAATTTCTTACTTCCGTAAGAAATTTCGTTAATGTAATGTGTTTTTGGAGTTTGCGTTTGTGTTTCGTGAAATGTAAATGTGTCTCGCAGTTTGCTTTTGTGTTTTGTGTTTTGTTAATTTGCTTTGTGTTTCGTGAAATGTAAATGTGTCTCGCAGTTTGCTTTTGTGTTTTGTTCATTTGCTTTCACATTTGCAAATGTGTTTAATGAAATGGTAATTTGCTTTCACATTTGCAAATGTGTTTAATGAAATGTTTTTTTTTTTCAAGTAAGATATTGTAAATGTAGGCTAATTTTGTTTCCAAACTTGTTAATGTGATTTGTATCAAAGGTTTTTTTTTTGTCAGATCATTGAAATGTATTTTAGATTATTTGTAATGTATTTTAGATTTGTTTTTTGTTTTGTTTGTTGTACATTTATTAATGTGTTTTATGAAATAGTAATTCGTTTTTTAAAGATGAAAGTGTGTAATGCAAATGTGATTTTGTTTTGGAACTTGTTAAGTGCGTTGTAATGTGTAAAAGCTCTTTTTTCATTTGTTAATGCATTTATGAAATAGGAATGAGTTTTTTAAAGATGTAAGTGTATAATGCAAATGTAATTTTGTTTTCAAACTTGTTAATGTCAGTTGCCCTATGTGTTTTGTAGAGTTGTTTTTACATTTGTTAATGTGTTTTGTGAAATGTCAACTTGTTTTCAATATGTAAGTGTGTATTCTCAATGTAATTTTGTTTTCAAAGTTGTTTATTTGTGTTGTATAATGTATACATTGATTGCACTACTGGGCCACCGTAAGTTAGTGTGGTACAAAACAAACATTTTAGAAGAAAGCTTGACAACAGAAGTCATATCTGATTAGACAATCCTCTTTTTGGGGAGTTAAATCATCAAACTGTTGTCTTCCTTCCACTGTGCAGGAAGTGGTCAAAAGGGTACTGCAACTACGCTGCTCATTGAAACCGTGATGCCTATTGCCAAATTTGACCTTTTCATTTAAGTTTACTAAGTAATAAACTATTCGTTTCTAATATGCAGCTAAAAATGGCTATTTTTGGAAATTCAAAATGGCGAACCATGGCGAAGATCCCCTTTTTCATATATGAAAAGTGCAATTTCTTCATTCATAATGAATACTTAGAATTTGATGGTGGTGGTAAGTATTCATGAAAAAGGTAACATTAGTGAATGGGTAGCATTAATTCTGAAAATAAACCATTGAAATTCTTACACAGTGTCCCTTTAAATCAGATCTCATTTACATATTTATTCATCATATTTCTGACAACTTTCAATACAAACAATATTTGTGTGAGTTTGACCAAACAACTATAAAAGTTTCAAATTGATATCTTACAGTTCAAAATGTACCCTATTCACCTAGCACCTCCTATATCATCTGCCAATGGGAAAATCAATGGGAAATATCCAACTTCGCAGTAAGTCTCCATCCGATGTTGCCTTCAAATCTGCCTGGAACATAAACAATTTAACTCAACTGCCAAAGGACAAAATAAACAATTTGTCGTCTGGATCGGCACTCGATTTGATGTTTGATAGAATAAACATACCATTGTTTGTGGAAACATTCCAATTCTGATTGACAGTCATACGCAATGGAAGTATTGATCCGCATGTTTCTGTGTCTGTCTTTGTCTGTGTGGCAGAATTAGAGGATGAGGCCAATAGAGAAAAAGAGGGGTAAACGTAAACTATACAGTAAGAATGATGAACATGTGTTTTTCTCTGTGTTATACTGTGTTCTCTCTCTCTCTCTCTCTCTCTCTCTCTCTCTCTTTCCAGGCTTCAGTCCTGCCGTATAACAGAAGAGGGCTGTGCTGCTCTGGCGTCAGCTCTGACATCAAATCTGTCACACCTGAAACAGCTGGATCTGTGCAGTAATAAACTAGGAGACAAAGGAGCTAAGCAGATCTCTGATCTTCTCAGAAATCCACACTGTAGACTACAGTCACTGAGGTAAGGGAAGAACGGCTAGTGAAATAGAGAGGTAAACATTAAATATGTCTTGGAATGATGAACATGTGCGTTTTTATGTGTTACTCCATTCTCTCTCTCTCTCTCTCTCTCTCTCTCTCTCTCTCTCTCTCTCTCTGTCTCTCTCTCTCTCTCTCTCTCTCTCTCTCTCTCTCTCTCTCTCTCTCTCTCTCTTCAGGCTTCAGTCCTGCACTATAACGGAGGATGGCTGTGTTGCTCTGGCTTCAGCTCTGATACCAAACCTGTCACACCTGACTAGGCTGCACCTGGGTTGTAATACACTAGGAGACTCTGGTGCGAAACAGATCTCTGATATTCTCAGAAATCCAGACTGTAAACTACAATCACTGGGGTGAGGGAAGAACAAATAGTGAAATAGAAAATGAAACTGTGTGATGAACATGTGTGTTTCTCTGTTACTCAGTGTCTCTCTCTCTCTCTCTTTATCTCTCTCTAGGCTTGAGTCCTGCAGTATAACAAAAGAGGGCTGTTATGCTTTGACTTCAGCTCTGGCATCAAACCCCTCACACCTGATAGAGCTGTATGTGAGTGAACTAGGAGCCTCTGGGGTTAAGCAGATCTCTGATCTACTCAGGAATCCAGACTGTAAACTACAGAAACTGGGGTAAGGGTATGACATATTGTAAAACAGAGAGATATAAAGAAGCTTACAGATTCGTCTGTAACCCAGGTTCCCTGAGGGAGATAAGGTGGGTGGCCGGCCCAGCAGTCTAAATCTGCCATTATCTGTCATCTTATTTCCATTCTGAGCCAACCATCTCTCTTCGCCTGTGCGCAATAGGTTTATCTGGTGAGCTTACAGAGCTTTGTTTCAGTCAAATCACTCGACATCTCACCATGGGTCTTTTCAATTGCTCCTGATTGATTGCCAGACCCAGAAGCATAGGAAAAGCATATGTCCAAGAAGCCTCCTTGTTAGAATAGACATTTTAAACTTTCGGGGACGTATGTATTATAATATATAATGTGTGGACAGCGCACAAACCATTTTGATGCCTCTGTTCCACAGGAGAGAAAGGTGGTGCGCAATAGGCCTGCAGCTCCACTGGCTCACAACTGATAGCGTGTTGGATTTTGCAATTGAATGGGTTCACCTTCACCGTGACCCTAGCATAGTTGTCTGCAACTTCAAAAACCTTTAACTGCAAAAGCACGGTTAACTGACAAGGCATACAATTCACTAGCGCTTAGTCGTCGCTAGAGAGAATCCTCAATTCCACCTCCTGGACGGGCTCGAAGGGGGCTCCACACAAGGCCTTTAGTACTAAGGAGATATCCCATGGGAGTATCGTCTGCCTCAGCGCAGGGCTCCAGCGCCTGGCACCCAAGAAGCAGCACACCATGGGACGTGGAGATCAGCGCTAGGTAGACTTTAATGGTAGAAAATGTCCTGGAGAAAAGACAATACCGCACAAGTTTGTGACACCAAAGGAGAGTCTGTCATCTGATCCAGTCTCAGTGAATGCTTGCTCTCTTGAGTTACAAGTGTAACCACATGTGCTGTGCATGCCGCAACATTGCCGCTATGGGAGCATTAGGCCTGGGTAAGGGGCCAGGGAGATACAGGTCCTAGCGGAGGGTGCCCTGTTACCCGGCGCTTATCACAGGGTCCCTCTTAGGGCACTGTGGGAGGCGCGTGGAGTTGCG
Organism: Engraulis encrasicolus; assembly: GCF_034702125.1. NCBI lineage: Eukaryota > Metazoa > Chordata > Actinopteri > Clupeiformes > Engraulidae > Engraulis > Engraulis encrasicolus. Next base: position 18,114 of record NW_026946082.1, read on the forward strand.
AAAGGAGCTGGGGCATCCGTTGCTGCTCTCTGCTTCTGGGTGCTGGAGCCCACCACAGCCACACTCACAGAAATAATTCACCCCAAAACGTAAGATTTAATTAATTTGATTGATGACAAAAATGCATACATTTTGAATAGCTAAGTTTTATGCAATCCTGAAAACCAAGACCTATAGGATGTATAGAAATTCATTGAATAAATCCTATTCATTTGAAACCTATAACCCACAATTTATGCATTTAGTATTAATAAGACTTATGCATTTAGAATGGATAAGATTTATGCAATTTAATAGATGACAAAATTGCATGCATTTAGAATGAATAAGATTTATGCAATTTAATAGATGACAAAAATGCATACATTTTAATTACTTAATCTTTATATAAACCAACCAAATAAATCTGAAATGATACACACAACTTTTTTTCAAATAAAGCTTATTTATTTGCAACACAAATCATCAGTGCAACACCTAGCCACTTGGACACAGCAAGGGATCCCAAAAACAGAGTCATACGTTAAATCACGAAGTGATTATTATTAAGTAGTTGGTTATTCACAATACCAAAAGTAAAAACAATACGGTACTTCACATGCATGAGTCACAACGCAGCTTACTTCAAAGAATCCAAACCTGCAAAATCAATTGGATCTATACTACAAAGCTGGTTCAGGATAATTTAAGGTTTAGTTAAGAGGTAAATTACCTAATAGAAGGGCCTGGAGTCCTCATTTTCTTATTATTAGATGTAATATTAGATGATTTACACCTTAACTTACCCTGAACCAGCTTTGTAGTATAGGCCCCTGCACACTTGGAGTAAGACCAAAAGGTCAAAGTAATTTCAAAGCAAAATGGTCAGTATGCTGGAGGTTTTTCCCCTCCTGACCAGCTAGCTAATGCAAAAAACATTTTAACAAACACCCTGTATAATAAGAAAAACCAAGGAAAGGGAAAATAAGGCAGAAATTACACCATGTTCACCATCCATCACACAGGTGTCTTGACAAAGAACACAGTACATTTCTATATACTGTACAAACATTTTTTACACAAACAACTCATCTGAACACAAGTTGAAAGACAGAAAAGTTGGGTAAGTGTGTTGGTGTGACTTGCGGGCGCAAAAGGTTAACACAAATGGCCACGCAAGCGTGCGTGGGCGAAACAGTCCCACAGGTGTGTAGTACACAAGAAAAAGATCAGGTGTGCACACACAATACTGGCATTAAGTACAACAGTCCTAATAGGTGTGTGCACACAGCCAACAGTCCAAGTTTGTGGGTGCAACAAAAGTTCAGCAGGTGTACTTAGGCAGCCAATACACGTAGTCAACCAAGTGAGCCGGCACACTAGTTCAGCTGGTTTGTGTACAGAATAGTTCACCAGGGGCCTATTAGTTAGGTAAATCATCTAATACCTTTATCTCATCATCTAAGAGCCTTTCTAAAGAAAATAAGTACTCTGGGCTCTTCTATTAGTTGATTTCACTCTCAACTTAACCTTAACGTATCCTGAACCAGTTTTGTAGTATAGGCCGCTGGTGTGTGGGCAACAGTTGTGTGTATGTGGCCGACAGCAGACATGGATTTAAAAAAAAAAAAAAACCAAACAAAAAAAAAAAACCTCAAACTCCTCCACACTGACCACTTGGTCGAAGACAAAAATATCATGAGTTTTATAGTTTTTTTCCCCTGGTCGACCATCTACGGGTCACAACCAATGCCACTGCGGCAGTGTGAGCGGAAGCGAAGTGAGAGTCTAACAGGCGTGTATGCCACTGAATCACAGGAGCTATTTCAAGCTTGCTTGAGTACAGGTCCATCAGAACTTTCTGGTAACCCTCAAATGTATGTATATTTCGCAGTCTTTTTGGATAGCTCAAGTTGGTGCATAGATTCGTTCATAAAGCCCAACACATGCATGGCCGACACTCCGCAGGCTCTGGAGAACTCACACCGTCCAGTGCCACACAGACATCTTCAAAACATGCATCACCTAGACCATCACCCTCTGTCCGGACTGTGTAGATGCCCATGGTCTTCTCAGCAGTGTCTGCCTAGGCCTGTCTGCATTCAAGGTCCTGGAACATAGCAAAGGGAGAGAGTCATGCTTGAAAATGCAGTGCTTTATGACTTACTTCATTATCTTGCTTTGGCCTCACTGGCATCCCGACTCCGGAGATCCTCTGCTGCCTTTTGACAGAAAGAAATTATTAGATCCACTGTATCACTACACTGAATTGGTAGCAATCCAAACAGTGGTGATTTTCCATTCACAAGGGATGCTGAACTTCCTCTTTCAACTTAAAAAAAATGCTTCGATGTGAATTGGTTGGCTTAATTGTAAACTTTGAGACAGTCCATCGCACTAATATCAGATCAGAGTTGGGACTTTCCTCAAGATGTTGCAGGCAGAGGGGCAAACATTCAGAGCAAGCATGCTGAAATGTGTAAACTTTGTACCATCAAATCAAATGTGGGCTCCTATGGCAGCAGGGACATTTGGTGTACTTTGAGCAAACATCACATTATTTCTTAAGACCCTAAAGAGCCCCCCCTTAATAAATGGTACACAGGTCTGGAGTAAGAATGAAGTTACATGGCAATGGAGAAAAAGAATACACTTTTAAGACCAAATTTGACAGCCATTTAAATCTCAAAGTTCTATTTCGATATACTGGTGAGTGACAGTATGAAAAGGAGGTAGAGGCAAGAACAGAAGGGAGAGAGTAGAGTAGGAGAAGACACAAAGTGGGGCAATGTGTGAAAATGAGAGTAGCAGCAAACTCTTACATGTCCACATGCTTGTGAAATCTTCAAAGATGACAAAAAAACCTTCTCTCTGATGTTCAAGTCGCTGAAGTTCATACACAGACAGTTCGCCGGCATCCTAGAGGACAGTATGCATAATGTGTCACAAACCAACACAGGTACTGAGGGCAACAAAGTCAGTCATTTCTCCATTGACCACCCCAAAACCTTGTTTAACCCCACTCAAAGCTCACAAGTCTAAACCCATGCAGTCAAGTGTTTTTTTTTCTAACGGCAAGAAAAACATCTGAAACAATCAACATAAACTTCACCATGGTTATCTAACTCACAAGCTATATGCAGATCAGATTAGACCAGAATCAAAAACGTACATGTTCCATGTGGGTCATTATGGCAGAGATCTTCCGTCCTACAGCTCCACCTTCGGTACAGAAGATCCGGATAAGGCCACTTGCCCGATAGTCCAGTTCACCAAAGAATTGAGGTCAGAGGTACAGTGGCAATTTACATGAATTCCAAATTGATCTGTAAAAAGACAACAGGGGTTGTGGCAGGTTAATGGCATTGACGACAACACCAAAAGATAAGAATGTCACTGGTTTAGTCCAGTGACAGTCCAGTCAACTACACTACATTTACCTCGCTGGCATCAAAAAGTGCCATCTGTTCTGGAAGTCTGGAATTGCTGGCTCCCGGAGAACCTCCTTCCTCCAGGTTGAGCATGGGCGTTGCATCACCTTCTTGATCAGAACCTCATCTATGTCGGCAGTAAATGAAGGCCCCTCATCTGCTTGACCAGATTGAACACGGAGATAATACCAGCCTTAACATGCACATTTTTCACATTTCAGGTTCATTTAACAAACAACTTGGTAACACTTTCTATGAGGCCCATATCTATAGCACATTATGAGCGCATTTATATAAAATTATAACGCACATGATAATGACTCACAACGTATAATGACTACACCCATCATGTTTCATGACGCTTTATATTAACAGCTATGTATACCCATGAATCTAGCTTATAATGCTTAATAAATACAATTGTGTTATGAGGACTCTTGGCTGGTTATAAACTACAGAATGCCTGATGGGGCTTTTAATGCATTAGGAGTACTTACACCCCTCTATGCACAGACCTGGATATAAGGACGAATAAGACGCTATAATATTCCATGTGAGATCATAAGTTGTCAATGTGTGCTCTAAGTAAAGTGAAGTTCATATGGATGCATCTATAATGCACTGTGTAATGCAGTATAATGCATCATAATGTAGTGTAAGCCCCATCAGGCAGTCTGTAGTATATATCCAGTCACGAGCACTCATAACACCCTTGGATTTACATAGTTTTATAAACTTAGTTCACTGTTATTCATAACTGTTAACATAAAGCATCATGAAACATCATCGGTGTAGTCGTAATGCGTTGTAAGTAAACAAATTATAATGCACATTATAATTTGTTATAAATGCACTCATAATGCGCTATAGATATGGGCTTCATAGAGTGTTACCAACAACTTTGATGTGTCAGTCATATGAACTACATTTGAGATATAACTGTACATCTTTCAATAAGTTTAAGCTTACCATGTCGCCACATGGATGTCCCGTTGAGGAGAATGACAAAAATACCACAATAGTTTTGTATCTGGGGAGAAAGGGCAATACAAGAGCAGATGCCATTACTATCCAGTGAAACGAATGCTTTGCATTTAAGATGCATCCTTTTACTGCAACTGACCCACAAAACAGATAACATGACACACAATAATCAAAGAACAGCGCAATGCAATTTTAAACAGCATGATTACCGTGTGTAGTTTAGTATTATTGAACTGAACTGAATTTAAACGACATTATTACAGCGCAATAAGGAATTTGAACAGCAAACTGTGAACATTAGCAGCACTTTGCTACGCCTACCATAAAATGGGCACTGTAAAAGGGGAAAGATACTGCTTACGACAGTCAAGTGCGGCTTTGTGTCATTTCAAACAGCATAATAACCAATTTCAAGTTTGGTTTAGTTTACTGTCGACCTGTAGAGAAGTAACAAACAAGCCAAGTTGCCAAAGAACCGCTAGCCTGAAGCACACATGCACTGGAACACCTGCCATGCAGGATTTAACCGTTTAGGCTACAGCAATAACAAACTACGGAAATGTGAACAGAAATCAAACCAAATAGTATCCATCTAATATAAACTACACAATTTCGACACAATTTGAAGAAATTGGATGTAGGATGGCTTTAGATTTCTTACCATAACATTGATCTCGCTCCACTCCCCACACAGTTGAAGGGCAACAGGAAGTAGAAATGCAGCGCTCAAACGTTTGGCTGTGAACAACCGTGATGTGCAGCAAGTAGCGCCACCTCTGGACTGGAGTTGCATCCTCAGTTTTCCCAATTCACATAACTTTTATGAAAACTAATCACATACATTTTAAATAATATGATCTTGTTTGTTTTATATTGTTAATTATCTAAACTTTTTAATTATATATTAAGTGTTTCAATTCACTACATTTTATTATTGGTCCAATTACATAGATTATAGTTAATTGTAATGTATATGTTTTAAAACAATGAGTTTTTAAATAAAATCAAATAGATGTGAATGCATAAAAATGAACTCCTCCATGAATCATTTCTGTGAGTGCATGAACGTGGGCGCCCCATGACCCTCACACGCCAGCTCTTGGATGACAGCTGGGGCTTCTTTGCTGAACAGGCCGTCGGTTGCCACAGGGAGGTCCATGATCGCCCCCTCCTACTTGTCACAGAGAGCTGTGAGACTCAGCCACAGGCTCCTAACTTCCGACACGACCAGGCCAACAGCGCGTCCCGTTGCCTGTGCCGCGCACTGGAAGGCTTTCAGGATCAAGTCTGTGGTAGCCATGAGCTCGGCCCAGATCATGTCCACAGTCCTGTCTTTGATGAGGTCAGAGGCCATGTCTTGGAGGGCAGAGAGGTAAGCCGTGAGTAATGGCGGTGGGACCTTGTGCTCAGTGAAGGCCATCTGAGGAAGGTAGCAGCCATCCAGGAAAGGGGCGGGTCAGGGCAGAGAGGCGTACGTACCTACACTGTGTGCAGAATTATTAGGCAAATATGTTTTTTGACCATATTGTCTTTTTTATGCATATTTTTCAACAGCAATCTATATGAACATGAAAACCTATTGGATTTAAGGATTCCAGGTCATGCATATTTGTATAATAAGATGGGGGTGTAGTCGAATGTGCCCAACACCTTATATCAGGTGTGCATAATTATTAGGCAGATTTGTTTTCTTCTGGTAAAATGGGCCACAAAACAGATCTAACAAACTCTGAAATGTCTATAAACAATTTTGAAGTGTTCTAGAGGGATGTGGCTGTCTTGAAATTAGCAAGATGTTGGTCACGTTCGCACAGAACTATCAGATGCACCGTTACAAAGTCATCAGTCTCTTAAGAAATGTCACTGCCAAAGATTGAGAAGAATTTAACGTGAAGCTACAAAAAAAATATTACCCTGCAGTCCTATCATATTCCAGAACAGAAACCAACACCGAGTGTCCAAAAGAACAGGGTATTGAGCGCTCAGAGACATGGCCACGGTAAGATAGGATGACACCAGACAACAATTCAACAAGTTAATTAAGTCAAGACTGGGTCAAAAATAACTGGGGACAGAGTTTTCAAAGGTATTATGGACTTGGGAAAGTGACTCTTGACAGACAGGGTGGATGAACCCATAGCTGGATCTTTTAGAGGGAGAAAATCACATCATTTACGAAGACAATGGTATTTATGCAGTAATCTGCTGGTATTTGAGTGGAACTTGGGAACTGATCTGAGTGTGCACATCACTGATCTAGCCATAGGCTCATCAACCTGGTCCATTAACAGTCACTTTCACTAGTTCATGAAACCATTGAAAAAACTGTCTAAAGACATTTCTTGACCCAGTCTAGACTTAAGTTTCTTGTTGAGTGGTCTTCAGGTTTCATCCTGTTTTACCTTGGCCATGTCTCTGAGTGCTGAATACAATGTTCTTGTGGACACTCGATGTAGGTTTCAGTTCTGGAATAGAACAGCACTGCAGGGTAGTAGTTTTGTGGTAGTTTCATCTTCAATTCTTCTCAATCTGGCAGTTACTTTGTGGGCACACGTCATGTGACACTGATGGCTTGTAACGGTGCATTAGATGGATGTGACCAATATTTCAAGACAGCCACACCCCTCTAGAAGACTTCAAAATTGTTTATAGTCTTTACAGAGTTTGTTAGATCTCTTTTGTGGCTCATTTTCTGAGAGGAAAACAAAGTTGCCTAATAATTATGCACACTAATTTTGCCCTGATATAGGGTATTGGGCTCCTTCGATCACACCGTCTCTTATTATACCAATATGCATGACCTGGAATGCTTAAATCCAATAGGTGTTCATGTCCATAAAGGGTGGTGTCGGACAATATGCATAAAATGGACGATATTGTCAAAAAACTTGTTTGCCTAATAATTCTGCACATAGTGTATACATGGGTTCAAAATGTTTGTTTTCCCCTGGTTCCGTGAATCTAGCAGCGCATAACTCAACCTCTGATTGTTGGTAAAAAGAAATTGCTCACATGGTTGGCTGCCAGTGTCTTGCCCCTCCTCACAACATCGTGTTTACAAACACTCTGAACCCATGTATAGTGAGATGTTGAGTGATTATATCGAAAGAGAACTGTGTGTGATGTGTTACTCTGTGTCCTGCTCTCTCTCCCTCTCCCTCTCCCTCCCTCTCCCTATCTCTCTCTCTCTCTCTTTCTCTCTCTCTCCAGGCTTAAGAGCTGCAGTATAACAGCAGATGGCTGTAGTGCTCTGGCCTCAGTTCTGGCTTTAAACCCATCACACCTGATACAGCTGGATCTGGATAATAATAAACTAGGAGACTCTGGTGTGAAGCAGATCTCTGCTCTACTCAGGAATCCAGACTGTAAACTACAGACACTGGGGTAAGTAATGAGAGTTTGTGTGACTTAACACACCGTTAGAATCACCATGGAGACATTTAGATTCTGATACTGATGCAGATATAACCTGGTTATCATCGACTTAACATATCCAAAACAGTATTTCCCAAATGGCCTCCCTTGGTTTGCTAATGATTGTTTGCTTCCCAACAAAGTGGGAGAAGTTTCCATATTTGCAGGAACTCGGAAAGTACTTGCATTGCTCTTGACCTGACTGGTGGCAACGCTGAAGCTGTTGCGTCACTAGGAGGGCAGGCCTGGCTAATGCAGATATACTGTAGGCCCCTACATATCCCTTTTCACTGTCTTACACAGTAGAGGTGTGAGTGCATGCATAAGGGTGACCACCTTCTAATAAGTCCAAGGTTGGACAAGGGGTATGCTTCTGAGGGACAATGTGGGACAGACCCTGGCGTGCATGTGCACTCACGTGCCACCAACATCACCCCCCCCCCAACATTTGTCATACCACCTCATATACAGTATATTTATATATATATATTTATATATATATATATATATATATATATATATATATATATATATATATATGAATATTGCACATATAAAGTAGCCTATAGATAAAATGTAACCAGTGCTTAGCCCCCACAGCCCTAACAACTATCTCTTACTGCAGCTGGGGTCGCTGGCGACCCTATTCACTTGTTGAAAATGCTTAACTACATCATAACAACATTGCTATGACACTACAGAGAGCCAAAGTGCTACGCTAAGGGGTTAAAGGTGTGTGTGCGTGCATTAGGGTGACCACCTGCTAATAAGTCCAAGGGTGGGTATGCTTCTGAGGGACAATGTGGAACCGTTGGCAGTATATATCTACTGTCAATGTGTGGAACAGACCCTGGCGTGCACACACACTCACGTGCCACCAACAACACCCCCCCCCCCCCCCAAAAAAAAATGTCATACCACCTCATATATACAGTATATATATATATAAATATAATATAAATATAAAGTAGCCTATAGATAAAATGTAATCAGTACTTAGCCCCCACAGCCCTAATAACTTTATCAATCAATAAATAAATAGGCAACACTATTTAGACAATTTAGACAATGTCAGTAGACCTCCATGTGAAACAATAAGTGAACATAATTTCAATCTCTTGAAAAGACCAGCTACACTTTGTGCGTCTGTGCAGTTTTGCCAAATTGGTAGCTCGTGAGGACCCATAGGATACTTTGTACACCTTTAAGGACCTGTACATTTAACAATATTAATTTTAACAAGCTTCAACAATTTTGCAATTCTTAGCTGACAATTCCTGCTCTTATTGTTATTCTGTAACAAATGGCAAGGAGATTTGTAATGGATGCAGGGTGGCACTGTGTAGTTGAAATGTCTAGTCCTCTACTGTGAATCACAGCATGTGAGGGGAAACCGCTTGCATTTAGCAATACTCCAACCTAGGTAACAACATGCCTGCTTCACTGATGTCATGGAGTGTCTGTGCTGCCAGTTGGTTTCACCTTCCTGAAGTCTACAGACATCTTCAGTTTGTGGAGTATGGTGTGCTCTTATCCAGATAGTTTGTTGGCTTCTTGGGTTTGGGTGCTCTTTAGTCCAAGGTATAGTACTTCCAGGATCAAAAAATGAGAATAAATTCTCTGACTAAGGCACTCCGAATTAAAATGTCTTTATTAATATGACAGGTCCTACATGGACATATTAAAAACAAGGCCCACGCGTAGCGGCATGAGTGCCTTCTTCAGGGCAGTAACACAAAAGAACAGAGACTATGTCTATAGACATCTCCTTGGTTTTTGCTGTGTTGAGGAGCAGGTTGGACTTCACACCAACTAATAAAGTCTTGTAGGACAGGGCCATGATCTTGTTCTCCATCTGTCAGCAGACTGACCAGTGGTACGTTTCTCCAACGTTAGCATCTTTCTACAGATGTACTTCAAAGTTATCTACTTACTTCAAGGCGAAATACGTGCATTTCTCGAAACCTTACCATTCCCACAGTAAGCCCAAAGTAGTGTGGCTACTTTCCTGAGTCCACACCGCTACTTACTTTCTTGGCATTGCAGTGCGTGACCAAAGAAGCAACAAGAGATAAGCATGATTGCTGAGTCATGATTCAGCTGTTTCCTCCTAAATTCAGTGCGTGAAGTAGAAAGCAATAGTGTACAACCACCACCAGCACATTTGATTGGATGTCACGACACCATGACTCAGCTGTTTCCTCCACAACACACCTTGTAATTTCTTTGTGAAAAAACACGGCCGTGGCATTACAATCTGACACCGTCCACACCAATAATGCACTATTATCTGCATGCCGATTGGATCTCATTTCATTCCGAGGTGTAATTTGTGAAATATTTGGACAATAAAGTTGTGGTTACTCCCGGAAAATCGCCTGTTGAACTGTCATATCCCTAAAAAAATTTCGCGCGGATTTCATTACATAGCCTAGTGGTATTCACGCTTGCATCCCAATGGGAAAACAGAAGCCACGCTGGTTCGAATCCACATGGTTGCAGTGCCACAATTTTGGAAATATCTGGCAGAAATAGATTATTTATTTTGTGCATTACCAACACACACGTGCAACCAAGGGAAAATGTGTTTCACTGTAGAGTCCAAAACACGATTTCACAAGTTGTTGTCGACATGCTGCACAATGGATTCGCACCCGCGTGGCTCGCGTCTTCCCATTGGTAAATACCCCTAGGCTATGAAATGAAATTCGCGCCAAAAAAATGTAAGTACTTGACACGTACACTAGTGCATTTCCGGGAGTAACCAATACTTTCTAATCTAAATATTTCACAAATTACACATCGAAATGAGACGAAATTCAATCGGTATACAGCTAAAAGTATATTATTAGTGTGGGATTCATCAGATTCCAAGGATATGACATTTTTTTCACGAACAAATGTCATGACGTGAATTTGTGTTCTGAACACTCTCGCAGCTGTATCATGACTTTGTGTGCATGTCGATTGATTTTCAGCGCTTTTGCACCACAGGATTAAAAGATATTGACACATTTGTGGTCAAATATGTACTACAAGTTTAGCTAATGGGTGGAGTCACACTCTGAAGTAGACTAGCGCTGTGTGTTACTTGGGGTGGCTGAGGTGATGTCTGGACTCAATGGATCTACTCCAGCTGTACTTCAACTTCACTGTCCAGATACGGATAGGAGGCGCCTCACTTTCAAAGTCACCACTACTTCAGAGTGCACATTACTCCAAGCAGTAGTTACTTTGTGTGCTAACGTTCGAGACACAAGAGTTAGCAACTTTTATACTATCTACTATGCAACATTGCTAACCGACTAGCTACTTCGCCTTTGAGAGATGCACCCCAGAGCAGTGTCATCTGCAAACTTAATTTAGGGCCTTTCCCATTACTAATCTCCACCCCTACCCCTTTGCCTTCCTCTTACCCCTCATGCTTTCAAACAAAGCCACAAGGTGTAGGGCTTGAAAACGCAACCCCTATGGATTGGGATGCCCCTTCAACAATCACGGAATGACACTCACAGCTGTCACTAATTCCATGCATTAGGTTGAGTTAAAAGCGATTGTTTTCATGTGCGTTTCACAGAGAAAAGGGCCATAAAACATTAGGACAATGTTAAACTTAGTGCAATGGAATAATTATTACCACTTTAAAACCGTCAATTGTGGCGAAAATACTGAAACTTGTGTGCTGTTGTGGGTGCCGCGGCTTGCCGCCAATTTTTAAATGAATTCGCAATGCATTCAGGGAAACCTGTCGTAGCCCTCCGTTGCGGAGTCTGGTGTTGGAAAATCTCCGCGCGGAGGGGTGGAAAGCCCTTTTCCCTACCCCTACCCATCTGTCTGAACGTGAATCGGGATGTCACTACCCCTACACGTGGACGCGCAAAACGGAGGCAAAGGGGTTCGCGTAGGGCTAAGGGGTGTAATGGGATTCACCCTTAATCTCTACCAGGGTGAGTACAGCTGTTAGTATATAAAATAAACAATAACAGAGATACCACACACACCCTTGCGGGGATCGAGTATTAGTGAGTATTTTGTCCAATAAAGAAGAGCCCTTTGGATCCTCTGCCTGAGGAAATCTAAAATCGAAAGAATCAGCCCCCCATCCAAACCAAAGTCCTCATGCAGCCTCTGAGCCAAGATGGTTGGGTTGATTGTATTGAATGCGGATGAGAAATAAAAAATATGGTTTTTGCATGGGTTTTTGAGGCTTCCATATGAGTTTACACTAAATGCAGCAGGGTTATAATTGCATCGTCCACCCCCCTGCTGGGTGCTTAAGGGGAATTTAAATAAATCTTAATCCAACAAATGTCTTTTCAACATAAATCTTCACCTGCTCAGTCTCCCTGACTGTGTTGAGCAAAGTCACTTAAAAGAATCTGCTGGTTACAGTCTTCAGGTACAAATCTCTCCGCAATTACTCCAATAATCCATAAGAGTCCACAAAAGTGAAACAGTATACACACAAATCTTCCCAAACAGTAGCTCCACACAAGTGCAACCTTGAGGTCTCCAAACTCCACAATGCTATTTTCTGTGTGCAGAGCTGTTGCAAAGCTCCACTCGGGTTTTACAAGTACCGAACAGTAGGAGTAACAGTAACATCAGACTTGGCGGTCGCCTAGGGCGCAAAATGTCCTTGGGCGCACCAATTACAATATTAAGCTAAATAAAGCATTAAACTTTACATTTAATGGTCACTCAGTATATGTATATTGTACTAGATCAGCTGTTCTCAATCAGGTGTATGACACCATGTTTACAGATGCCAATGTCAAATTTCCTAAAAAGGAAAGATCCGTGCTCGCCTAAGGCACCAAATTGCCTAGAACTGGCCCTGACATCAGTAACTGCAGATGTGCTGCAGGTAACTAGGCTACAGGTGTGTTGCGCTACCTAGTTGAGGTGTCACATTCCACCTGCAGATGGAGCCAGGGCCAGTTTTGGTTGGAGCCCTCCAGGAGGCAGCCTCTCGTGATATCACAGTGTGCGTGTGTGTGTGTCTGTGTCTGTGTGTGCTTGTGTGTGGGTGGGTGGGTGTGTGTGTGGGTGTGTGTGTCTGTGTCTGTGTGTGTGTGTGTGTGAGAGAGAGAGACAGAGAGAGACAGAGAGAGAGAAAAGAGAGAGAAAGAAATGTGTGTTGTTTCTCTCTGTTGGTCAGTGTCCAGCTCGCTATCTCTCTCCAGGCTTACAGTGCCCTCCATAATTATTGGCACCCCTGGTTGAGATGTGTTAAAAGCCTTAAAATAAATTCAGTGTTTATTGCAGAAGAATACTGTCACACTGAAAATTGTAGGAAAATGTAGCCTTCAACTCAAATGAATTGTAAGAAAATAAAAAAATCCCTGACTAAAAAATAATTATTTTTCATTAAATCACCTGTTCCACAATTATTGGCACCCTTAACAATTCCCAGGAAATAAATATAATTGAAGCATGTCTGTCATTTCTACAGTAGTTTACAAAGTTTACCAGAGTATGTAGGAACATTTAATTAGTAATTCATCACTTCCTGTTTCCCTGGGGTATTAATATGACGTGACACCGAGGCCATTTCTCTTATCCACTCTTAAACATGGGAAAGACAAAGGAACACAGCATACAAGTGAGGCAGATGTGCGTCGACCTTCACAGGTCAGGCAGAGGCTACAAGAAGATTGCCACTCAACTGCAGCTGCCCATATCCACTGTTAGAGGAATAATTAAGAAGTTCAAAACAACTGGAACAGTGGTAAACAAGCCTGGACGAGGACCCATGTTTATTTTGCCACCACGCACAGTGAGGAGGATGGTAAGAGAAATCAAAAGATCTCCAAAGCTCACTGTTACAGAATTACAACAAATGGTAGCATCCTGGGGTCACAAAGTCTCCAAATCAACCATAAGGCGCTGTCTACACGCCAACAAGCTGTTTGGGAGGCATGCACGGAGAAAACCTTTCCTCACTCACAATCATAAAAGCAAGCGTCTGGAGTTCGCCAAGCGGTATTGGGGCTTCAATTGGGACCGTGTGCTTTGGTCAGATGAGACCATGATTGAGCTTTTTGGCAACAAACCCTCTAAGTGGGTCTGGCGTACCACGAAAGATGCGCATGCTGAAAAGCACCTCATACCCACTGTGAAGTATGGGGGTGGGTCAGTGATGCTGTGGGGCTGTTTCGCTTCCAAAGGCCCTGGGAACCTTGTTAGGGTGCATGGCATCATGAATAGTTTGAAATACCAGGACATTTTAAATCAAAATCTGTTGCCCTCTGCCCGAAAGCTGAAGCTGGGTCGTCACTGGGTCTTTCAGCAAGACAATGACCCTAAACATATGGCCAAATCTACACAGAAATGGTTCACCAGACACAAAATCAAGCTCCTCCCATGGTCATCTCAGTCCCCTGACCTCAACCCCATTGAGAACCTGTGGGGTGAGCTGAAGAGGAGAGTACAGAGGAGAGGACCCAGGTCTCTGGATGATTTAGAGAGATTCTGCAAAGAGGAATGGCTGAAGATCGCTCTTTCTGTCTTTTCCCATCTTGTGAAACATTATAGGAGAAGATTCGGTGCTGTTTTGTTGGCAAAAGGGGGTTGTACAAAATATTAACACCAGGGGTGCTAATAATTGTGACGCACATTATTTGATGTCAAATAATTATTTCTTTATGTGGGATTTTTTCCCCACTGAATAAATGCACTTGTATTGAAGGTTGGATTTTTCTCTTTTTTTCCATTAAGGTCCCATATTATTTAGAAAAAAAAAAAAATAATTGGAAGCTAAAAAACACATCTTAACCAGGGGTGCCAATAATAATGGAGGGCACTGTATATCTTGCAGTATAACAGTAGAGGGCTGTGCTGCTCTGACTTCAGCTCTGACATCAAATCCCTCACACCTAATGAAGCTGTATTTTAATAAGAATAAATTATGGAACTCTGGTGTGAAGCAGCTCTCTCCTCTCCTCGGGAAAGGTGTGTGTGTGTGTGTGTGTGTGTGTGTGTGTGTGTGTGTGTGTGTGTGTGTGTGTGTGTGTGTGTGTGTGTGTGTGTGTGTGTGTGTGTGTGTGTGTGTGTGTGTGTGTGTGTGTGTGTGTGTGTGTGTGTGCGCGTGTTTGTATGTGTGTGTGTCCACGCGTGTGAGTACGCATTTGCATCCGTGCTCATTTGTGTGTGTGTGTGTGTGTGTGTGTGTGTGTGTGTGTGTGTGTGTGTGTGTGTGTGTGTGTGTGTGTGTGTGTGTGTGTGTGTGTGTGTGTGTGTGTGTGTGTGTGTGTGTGTGTGTGTGTGTGTGTGTGGGATGAACCCGTGTATTTCATAGGGCATGAAAGCATAGAGCAGTGCCCCCCTCTCTCTCTCTTCAGGCTTGAGTCCTGAAGATTAACAGAATATATATGTTTTTCATCTCTCCAGCTTGTCAGACTGTAGTGTAACAGGAGAAGGATATGCTGCTCTGGCTGCAGCTCTCAAATCAAACCCTTCACACCTGGAGGAGCTGGACCTAAGAGGAAACGACCCTGGACACCCTGAAGTGAAATTACTCACTGATTTACTAGAGGATCCTGCCTATAAGCTACAGAGTTTGAGGCAAGAATATTTTTCTGGATTAACATAAGAAGGATTCATTAAAATGCTATTTTTAAAAAACACCAATATATATTTATGTATTTGTATTTCAGTAAACATTTATTTAATCATTTTATTTCCAAGACATATTAGGGGAAAATGTGCATTTGGAATCTGACTGTATTGTGTTTGTTTTCATGTGTTACGCTCCTCTCACTGGTAGAGATTTTCCCCATTGGGGACAATAAAGCTACTACTACTACTACTACTACTACTACTACTACTACTACTACTACTACTACTACTACTACTACTACTAAGATCAATAAATGTGCTTCATAACCAAAAGGCAATGTTTATCTTTTTTACTTTCCCTCCAGTCTGTTGACTAGTGAAGCAGCAGATGCAGCCCTTGTGTATCTGACTTCAGTTCTGGGTGGAAACCCCTTAACCCTGACAGAACTGGACCTAAGTGGGAAGATACCAGGAGACTCAGGAGTGAAGCAGTTCTGTCGTCTACTGGGAGACTCACTATGCAAATTAAAAAGAGTGAAGTTAGTAGTCTAATTTGTGACACCACTGGGTTTGATTTTCGAGGGTTTATTATTTGTGATATGAGTACACTTAACTACATTAAGACTTTTGTGGTAATCAGATCATTAAATATAACAGTTGTCTATTCACTTCAGTCCTGCCTCTGACATTTAGCAGAAGAAGTGTAATAAAGAACAACATCTAGCAAAACACCTTTTTCATCTCCCCAGCTTGTCAGACTGTGGTGTAACAGGAGAAGGATATGCTGCTCTGGCCTCAGCTCTCAAATCAAACCCTTCACACCTGGAGGAGCTGGACCTGAGAGGAAACGACCCTGGACACTCTGAAGTGAAATTACTGACTGATTCACTAAAGGACCCTGCCTATAAACTACAGAGATTGAGGCAAGAATTGTTTGACATGACTCTTAGTGATTACTAAATAAATTGCAAATCAGTCAAGTTTTATTTTAAATTAAAATCAGATTTCAACGCATTATTTCTATTTTGGACGTAATGAGCTAATAAGTATGCGGTCATAGAAAACCCGATTGCTGATATACAGTATGTGGTTTTGATTCCTTGCAGAGTGATATTAAACTGCAGCTACAAGTTCCTTGCCAATTGCAGCATGCTGATATTGAACCCACAAGCCTGTTATACAGAGTTATCAGCCATGCAAATGTTGCGGAGCTAAATTCGAGTGAATGGAGCACTGTATGCCGTAAAGATATACATATCTATCATTCTCATTTTCTATTTATTTTCATCTGTTTTCTTTTTTATGTTTTGTAGGCTGTTGAGTAGTGATGCAGCAGATGAAGCCCTTGTGTATCTGACTTCAGTTCTGGGTGGAAACCCCTTACTGCTGACAGAACTGGACCTGAGTGGGAAGATACCAGGAGACTCAGGAGTGAAGCAGTTCTGTCCTCTACTGGAGGATTCACACTGCAGACTTACAACAATCAAGTTAGTCTTCATATTTATCTGTTCAGTACGTGTGTCACAAGACTTGATGTTTAGGTATTGGTTTATTTATTATGTACTGTCAGATTCCAAATGATGGTCCATTACCTTGAGGCCTCCTTCCTGAAATTAAAGTGACACTCTGGGATGTTTGATATGGGACTCAAGAAATATGTACAGTTGAGGACGATATTATTAGCCCCCCTCTTGAAATTAGACATCTCTCTTGATTTCTCAGTGAGAAGGACCATTATGAACGGTTTATGTTATTCTGGAAACAAATACACTGATGGAAATAATGTCCAATGAGTTGAATTTGGTTTAAACAAAAAAGGGTAAAAATGGCAAGGACAAAATTATTAGCCCCCTTATCATTAATAGTCAATAGAGTACCATTTATGAACCAAAACTGACATCAGGCACTTTGATTAGTTGTTAACTATGTTGGCACATGCCCTACCAGGGATTTTGGCCCATTTTTTCACTTGGAAATAGTTAACCTGGTCCAAATTGCATGGATTTTGAGGATGGACATTCATTTTCAGCACTCCTCAAAGACTATCTAAAGGATTGCGATCTGAACCACAACATGATCATGGTTTTGGTATCCTTGAAGAACATTTGAACAATTTTGGATGAAAGTTTTGGGTTATTATCTTATTGAAATATACAGTGAAGATCTTAGCTTCCTCTATAAGCATATTTTTGCATGGTCACCTTCCACATTCTATCATAATCTTCTATTTGTATGGTGCCGTACACCCAAACAAGGTTTCCTGTGGCTGAGGCTAACACGGAATGATGCTGATGGTGATGTTTAATTGTGGAAACCATGTTGTGAAATTTTAAGGACTATCTCTTTCTTCACCTGACAGAAGCAGAATTCATGCATCAAAGCAGGTGCAATTGAATCTCATCAGATGAAAGCAGAGACTTTCAAAACTCATTTTTGACTTTCAAATGTTCATAGGCAAAGCTCAATAACACTGATATGCACCGCCTAAGACTAAGCAGTTTCCACAGTTGCACTGTAGTGGTGGGGGTATCGAGTTTTTAGTCTGTTATTCAGCCTCAGACACAGGGAATCTGGGTCTGGATCTGGATTGTTGGCTCTTCCAACAACATTGTAACCCAAAGCATACATCTAAATTAGTTCAGAGGTTCTTCAAGGACACTAAAACCATGATACTGGAATGACCCGCTCATAGTCCAGTCCTCAATCCCACTGAGAGTCTGTGGCAAATGTCTATGCTCAGCATCCATGCAATTTGGACCAGCTAGAACGCTTTGCAGTGAAGAAATGGGCTAAAATCCTTAGTGGGGCATGTGCCAACCTAGGTAACAACTGATCAAAGTGCCTGTTGTCAGTTTTGGTTCATAAATGGCATCATATTGACTATTAATGATCAGGGGGCTAATAATTTTGTCCTTGTCATTTTTGCCCTTTTTTGTTTAAACTCATTGTAACGATAGAAAAATGCAAATTCAACTCATTGGACATTATCTCCATCAGTGTATTTGTTTCCAGAATAACAGAAACGGTTCATAATGGTCATTCTCACTGAGAAATCAAGAGAAATGTCTAATTTCAGGAGGGAGGCTAATAATATCGTCCTCAACTGTATATGTTTCATATCTCCAGCTTGTCAGACTGTGGTGTAACAGGAGAAGGATATGCTGCTCTGGCATCCGCTCTCAAATCAAACCCCTCACACCTGGAAGAGCTGGACCTGAGAGGAAATGACCCTGGAGACTCTGAAGTGAAATTACTAACTGATTTAGTAGAGGATCCTGCCTATAAACTCCAGATATTGAGGCAAGAAAGTTTTTACCATGATTCCACAGCGATGAATTAATAAATTGCAGATCAGTCTGTTAAAAAAACAAAAACATTTAAACTCAGATTTCAACGCATCATTTTAATTTTGGAAGGAATGAAGGTGGCTAGTAATTCTATGGCCGTATAAAAATAAGATTGTTGATATGTACAGTATGTGGTTATGACTCCTTGCGGAGTGATGTTTAACTGTAGCTACAAGGTCCTTGCCAATGGCACCATGCTGATATTGAACTCGCAAGTCTGTTAGACATAATTACAAATGTTAGACACAATTACAGACATGTAATAGTTGCTGAGCTCAATTAAAGTGAATGGAGCACTGTATGGTGTAAAGACAACCAATGTAATATCATCATCTTTTTCTCTCTTTTCTGTTTATGTTTTTGTAGGCTGTTGAGTAGTGATGCAGCAGATGAAGCTCTTGTGTATCTGACTTCAGTTCTGGGTGGAAACCCCTTACTCCTGACAGAACTGGACCTGAGAGGGAAGATAACAGGAGACTCAGGAGTGAAGCACTTCTGTGCTCTTCTGGAGGATTCACACTGCAGATTTAAGAAAGTCAAGTTAGTAATTAATATCTTTAATTTATTTGTTCAATACGTGTGTCACAAGACTTGGTGTTTACGTGTAGGGTTATGTAAGGGATAACGTTCGGCGAGAAGGTCGCTACCGTGGAATAGCAGCACGACAGAAAGAATCTTTAGATCTTGTTCTCTCTGAAGTAATGCTATTCCACAAAGCGACCGACTCGCCGAACGTTAACTGGCTTATTATATGGATATACTTAAATGATTCGCACATGGCGGGGACATTTCTTTATTTAATGTTAAGTTTATTATAATTTGTCATGTCAAAAGATTGCTGCTGCGCAAAACAAAACAGGAACACCTTTTTCCACGTTGTGGAACACCGCTAGGCAACAGGTAGCCTAGACAACAGGTGTTGTCTATCACAGCAGCTGATTAGAGTCTTGTTGAAAAGTCGCTTTAGCAGTGAAAAGTCTTGTTGCCATTGACAGCGGTCTGATATAGACCAACCCGTCCGTTATCTGAAATATCAGATGTGAACGTTGGGGAGCCCCATTGAAATGAATGAAGCATTTGACCGATGACGTCACACCACATAATAAGTAAGGGATAACGGCCGACGAGGTAACGAAATTAATTGCGAGACGGCGGCTCCGAACTTTGGCGTCGCCCACAGCGCAGAGACAAAGTTGCCTCCACCAAGCCATTAATTTCTATAACCGGTCGACCTCGAAGGCCGTTATCCCGCTTATCTGCCGTTATGGTGGGGTACTTTTTTAATCTATTATTGTCTGTAAAGTTGTAGGAACCATGTTCTATCAAGATAGAATGTTGCTGTGCGGGCGTCCAACTTGACGCGCCTAGAATCTTCGTTTGGTAGCCTGCAGACGCTGTGATTATTTGATTTTCCTTTGGCCATATACCACGGCGGGATAGACGTTTAAAAACAAAAAACTTGTGAAGCATTTCTACATACACATGTCGCATCACGCCTCTATTTCCCCCTGCTGATCATCACAGGCTACCTGTCAACTTTGTGCGTAAAAGAGAGAGAGAGAGAAAGAGAGAGAGATTCCCCACGCTAGGGTCATTTTTAATAACTCTCCCCTTTCCCCTTTCACACGTGTTGCTTCCCCACAAGTGGCCTATTTTTTTTTTTTAAAAAGGATGTTTTCAGATCAATAACAAAGGGAAGGCAGCAGGAAATAGCCTACATTTTAAGAAACCATGGGAGTGGAGCAGATGACGAGGTGACTCGTTTCGATACAATTGATGGGGAGGCATGTGCTTATAATTTCGGTACAGGGTATTTTTAGATGCGTCCCAGCATCTCTATAAGAGGGTCTGTCTGTCCGTCCGTCCGTCCGTCTGAAACGCATTCCTTGAAACGCATTCCTTCAATTGTGGCCACAAGGCGACAGAGTTGGCATTTTGGACCGGAGCGAATGCGTGCAAGCCAGAACGTAGGCCTATATGATATGTTACCAAACAGGCAAGACTAAACTGATTGCATTGTGAGAGAACTGAGGGGGGCATTCAATTTTCGGCATTGTTTTGCGTTTGGACAATGGGAGGCAACTTTATTTTGGTTCGTCAGAGACTCGCGGAAATGAACGATTTAGAAGTCGGCAGGCAGTTTTTGACACAGATGTTTGTGCTCGGATAGAGGGGCGTTTGCATTGCATAACGCTCCACGACATGGAACCGTAATTAGTTGACAGGCGACCCGCAGCGCATACAGCTCTTCCTCTAAACGTGGACCTGTAACATTTGGTTAGCTTTTCTCCTTTCATAACATTCACATTTTCCTTTCTCCTTGGATCTAGGGCGTTTGCATTGCATAACGCTCCACGGCATGGAACTGTAATTAGTTGACAGCCCGCAGCGCCTCTAAACGTAGAGTTTTTTTTCTTTCATAACATTCACATTTCCTCCGCTTTCGGGTTCAGACGTCTGTGTGTAGCCTACGAGCCTCCCTTTTAATATTCCCAGCGAGTTTACTTCTGCCTTTTCAGTGAGTAGTCAGTGTGCGCTGCGCTCTGAAACATGGTCCTAGACAGCTGGGCCATTTGACATACGGTGTGTTACTCGTAGGCTACAAAGGGAGGTTCTGTCGTTGGCGGGCTCGTACCCCACAGATGCTTTCCGTTGCGCTCAGAGAGAGCACGGGAGAGAACGCGTCTTTCGTAATTGCTTTACAGTCGTGTGAATTTGGTTAACTCTGGCATGGAAGCTCACTGCTTTGTACCTTGACGGTGAAGCTGGTATGGAAACATAAGTGCATAATTCACCTAAAGGGGGAACCCATAAGCGCATTCACCCAAACGGTTTTATTTATTTATTATTTGTCGATGTTTACATTCTTTCCCACATGCACATGATACTGAAATGGCGTGATACTAAAGGTTGATACTAATAAATGTCTAGTAATATGTAATGTAGCCTACTTGATCTATGTGACATTTGAAATCATATGGTTCTTTTCCAAATCCAAGAATGATAAGCTTATTATAGCCTAAACTGCAAAAAATAAAGCCATGTCTCGCCATTTTGCTGCCTGCCACATTATTTGCAGTTTCCATGGGCAATATGACCAATAAACAAAAAGTACATCCTCAGGGGGGCGTTGACAGGTTAGGAGGAGGCCAGGGGGGCGTTTGGGGGGGAAAATGGCATAGTTGGAACTGGCATAGAGGGACGCATCTGTTGTCCGCCTGTCGGCCTTGTTGTCATCTATTGCTGGGTCTGTAAATTTGTAACGTATGAATTATGCCAACTGCAGAATTATTTAGTGCGCACGTAATCAGGCGCGCCTCTATCAGATGCATGTAGTAGAACTTCAAGGGCGACAGACTTGACAACCAAATGCGATAGAACTGACGACTGGCTCTTAACTTGACAACCAAATGAGATAGAATTAACGACTGACTCTTGACTTGATAAACAAATGCGATAGAACTAACGACTGGCTTTTGGCCATAGCAACCTGCAGTTTAGAATTAGTAATGGCAGTTCGCCTAACTTAGTCGCACGTTTGACGCCTGACAGGTTATAGGGAATTAGTTGCAACCCCATCAGCCAATCAGAAAAGAGGATTCAGTTGCGTAGGCAGATAATTATGATGTACTGACAGATTCCAAATTATGGTCCATTCACTTCAGCCCTGCTTCTTGACATTAAGCATAAGCAACATAATAATGAGTAACATCAGGTAATAGACCTTTTCATCTCCCCAGCTTGTCAGACTGTGGTGTAACAGGAGAAGGATATGCTGCTCTGGCCACAGCTCTCAAATCAAACCCTTCACACCTGGAGGAGCTGGACCTGAGAGGAAACGACCCTGGAGACTCTGGAGTGAAGCTCCTTACGGCAGCAGTGACCAATCAGAAATGCAAACTCAGGTGAGAGAGTGAAGTTGGTTTAAAAGTCAGTGTGATAAGAGTATGTTGTCCAGTGTACTGCATAAAAAAAATAAAACATGTATGATGGAGTGAGGGATAGGTCTATGTGTTGGCCATTTTAAGCATTTCACAAAGGGATACAATACAACCAAGAGAACCCCGATGGGTTCAGGACAGTCTTTTTGGCAAATAAAATACAGTGCACACAATCAAATAATGCCTGAGTTTAAACTGGAGGAAACAAGCAAACTGCACGGTGGGGCTGCCTTTCCTGTAGCATTTATAAATAGGCTACAAGGTCCATTTAAAATCCCTTAAGTTGACAGGAATGGGTGTTCGCGGCTGCCTCCTCTGGGAGGCTTGTTCAATTTCTCGATGCCTATGTATTGTGACTGTTTTTTTCCCAAACAGGGTTGTGCTCATCACAGTTAATGCACGCCATACCTCCAGTGGCACGCTGTAATAGTCATTGAAAAGTTAACTACGATAGTATTGCAATACCATGACCGCACAGGGCCTTTAGTAATGAACCATGGACTTGGTCATTGTCATTCTGTTAACAGCAAATGTATAACACTGTGTTTTAATAGATTAATGCACTGGTCTCCAATTATTTTTCTCCAAGGGCCCAATTACGATGAGGCTGCGGGCAAAACCAACGCCCGAACTCATTAAGAAACAAGTTATTTGCCTGAACAGAGAAAAGATTTTCACTTTTCCATTTCACTTCCCAATGTCTGTTATGAGACTGTTAGCATATAAGATCTAACTCTCTGTGAATGCTTTGGGGAGATATGACACACTGAAGTTTTAGTGATTGAATATCACATACATTTATACTTTCATTTGTTCTGACCTCATGGCAGGCCAAATGCTTGCCTTGCCCGGGCCGGATTTGGCCCGCGGGCCTTTGTTGGGAGACCAAGGGGTTAATGAGATGTGTGGGGTGATAACTGTCTCCATGGAACAGGGTTTTTCTGTCAGCAGAGCAACGAGTCGCAATTGAATTTGTTTTTAGTTTTCCGACGTTCATAACAAAACACGGACAACATCTCCAAATTTGGAATGGCTGAATCATTATGGTCAAGTAAAAAATATTATTTGTTGTCATTTGTCAATGTCATTTAGTCTCGTCCACGAAAATTAGAGAAACTCTCTCTCTCTCTCTCTCTCTCTCTCTCTCTCTCTCTCTCTCTCTCTCTCTCTCTCTCTCTCTCTCTCTCTCTCTCTCTCTCTCTCTCTCTCTCTCTCTCTCAACTTAGATCATTACCACACATCAGTTATGCACAGAAGGCTGACTTAGATTAGCAAGAACCATAAGAAATAGGAGAAAAGCAGAACACAATCCAACAGCCCCATAGGAGATTAAAGTCCCTGCGCTCTCTGTGATCATTTCACTGCAACATTACTATCTCCTTTGCACTGACTTTAACCCATTGAGGTCTAAGTGCCCTTGAGAGGGCAATTTGACATGTCTCTAAAAACAAATCTGTAACTCTGTGAGTTTTTGTCATTGAAACACATACGTTACACCATTAGAAACCTCAGACCTTCCAGATTTCAAATATATATATATTACATAAATTATATAGCTGGCCCAATTTAAAGAAAGTGAAAAGAAATCTTCGCATATTCTGTACTCTCTGCCTGTAGCAGCCACACCTATAGCTATTCACATGTAAAGTACCAGTGCTTGAGTGGCTATTCAGAGGTGACAACACGCCCCTTTCAGGTAGGGTAAACACAGCAGACGTAGAGTGACAGGGGGTTGGGGCTATCAGAGCACATGGGGATTGACAGGGGGGTGTGGGCCATTAGAGGTTTTTCACACCTATCTCATTAGTATTCAAATGAGACAGGCAGTGGCAGTGACATAGTCATTGTTTTTTGCATTTTGTATGAAAACAACAAAACATTTCTAAATGCCCTTTTCACTTTTATGCTGCCAACACATTTGTTTACAAGATTCAAACTTCAAAAGTCTTGGCTAGATATATTTATTGTGTGTTTTCTTGAACTTTTTGAAGACGTCTGAACCCTGTTTTTTTGTACAGTTGTGTTTATACTCAATTTAAAGAAAACATGTTTGTATGACATCCAATTTTTTTTCAGATTATTTCTTGTCAGGCTTTTCACAATACAACCATATATTCCACTTTTGCATAGATGCTTACTGTTAGCTGAAAATACTTGAAAATGTCAGGGTGGTGCAAGCAGCCTAAAAGCCTCTGAAAGGCCTTAGACCTCAGAGGGTTAAAGGTGCACTGTGTAATATTGTCAGCAGTTTCTTTCCAGAATTCATGCCTCCCACTTGAAATGTGAAACGATGTATAAACACCATTTTACTGTTGTAGTCTTTCTCCCCAAAAAATGAACCTGCAAAAGAGGGTTTGTCTTATATTCAGGATCGCCTTATATTCAGGCCAATACGGATATCACTGTTATCATTTACTGTTGACCTACAGCTGGAAAACACAATGGTCACTTGAACTCTTTCCCCACACAGCATAACATATCGACCATGCCTTTATTTTATTGACTATCTTAACTGAGCACAGCACTATCGACCATACCTTTATTTTATTGACTATCTTAACTGAGCACAGCACTATCGACCATACCTTTATTTGTATTGACTATCTTCAATAATTATTTGTATGCACTATCTTAACTGCCTGACAGCTTTAGCTCTTTCAAACACTCGCCAATCTCACCCTCCCAACGTCTAAAAATTCCAAATTAAATATCTGATGAATGAGCTGCATGCAATAGAAACACATCGCAAGGGTGAAAAAAATCATAATAATAAAACGTCTTCATTTTCAAAACATCCACGCCATCATGATACAGTGGTGATGCAAGGTCAATTTGAATAAACTTGAAGATGAGACTGCAGATGTCCCGCAAGGGCCTATTGCATTGCATGTTGTACCCACAGTACTGTGAGAGATCAAAATCTTCTCATTGAAAACACATACTGTAGGGTAGAGTGATAGTGTTGGATAATCTGCATCACTTCGGCGTCACAGTGTCCCAGCTGCCGCAGCGTCCTTACTGCTCACAACCAGCCCTGGCAGGGGGCTCCCCTAGGTGGCCGCTGGTCTCTGCCTGAGGTTTCTTCCTGACTATAGGGTTTTTATTTTCTCAGACCTCACTGAGCTTTTTTCCCCCTACAAACTATGATTCAAGCGAAAGGGAGTTTTTCCTCACCCCTGATGCCACCAGGGGCCGCATCTGAGCGCCCAATCTCTGTGTGACCATCTATGACTTATGCTAGGCCCAGCCACTATGGACCTTACACATCTAAGAATCCTGGTCCTAACCTACGTTGACCTTATTGACTCTTCAATCTCTATCTCTTCTTCCTTTGCCTTCCTGCTATTTCTGCCTCTCCTCTATACCTTTTAAATCCATCTCTAACAATGATGTTTTTTCCCCATTTGTTAAGCACTTTGAGTTACATGCCTTGTATGATACAGTGCTATACAAATACAATTATTATTATTATTATTATTATTATTATTATTATTATTATTATTATTACTTCTGCATGTGCTGATACACTCTGCACATCTGTGTTGATATTCAGAATGCCTCTCCACAATACTCTGTCAGTCAGGGTCATTAGTAGCCCTATGAAAATAGAGTGTGTCATTGTAATTGTGGTGCACTGCTCTTTCGGATGAAGACATGTAAATATTAGATCATCTGTGCACAACTTATAGAAGAATGCAGGTGTGGATATGTTGGCAGCAGGAAATAAAACTATCAGCACATACAGACACACACTCACGGTCACATAGAGTACAACAATACATACAGACACAGATGGAGAGGGGGAACATTAGTTGCTGGAAGGGCTAATGTTGTACAATACATTGGCATTGAGGATAGATTAGGTAGACATTACAGTTATGTTGTATTATGTCAGGTTGACCTTTTCCATCTGTAGAATGTTTAGCAGTAACGACAGCAACTGTGTAATCTTGGAACTGAAAGACTTCAAAACTCACAACAGGAAAAAAAATCAAGAAGTTGTTTGTCACACAAATGATGTGTGATCAGTGGTGAATCCCAACTTACATTTGGCTCCTATAAATACTGTGTTGTTATCTCTCCCATTTTATTATAGGTTGTTGTCTGATGAAGCAGAGAGAGCCTGTGAGTATCTGACTTCAGTTCTGGGTGGAAACCCCTTACTCCTGACAGAGCTGGACCTGAGAGGGAAGATATCAGGAGACTCAGGAGTGAAGCAGTTCTGTGCTCTACTGGGGGATTCACACTGCAGAGTCAAGACACTCTGGTTAGTGATTTAATGTGTTTTTTTTCTGTTTATTTATGAAGTAGTTACGAGCAGTAAAGTATGATTGTTATGTTAGCACAGTTGTGACTTGTTATTATCTGGTTTTAAATTGTGTTATTGACTAGTTTGCATGTAAGATTGCAATAAGCATGTATTTGGCTTGGTAGTTGTCCTTGGTGTACAGTATGTATTTGGCATGGTATCTGGCATCGGTGAACAGCATGTGTTTGGCATGGTAGCTGGCCTTGGTGTACAGCATGTATTTGGCATGGTAGCTGGCCTTGGTGTACAGCATGTATTTGGCATGGTAGCTGGCCTTGGTGTACAGCATGTGTTTGGCATGGTATCCGACGGCCTTGGTGTACAGCATGTATTTGGCATGGTATCTGGCTTTGATGTACAGTAAGCATGTATTTGGCATGGTATCTGGCCTTGGTGTACAGCATGTATTTGGCATGGTAGCTGGCCTTGGTGTGCAGTATGTATTTGGCATGGTATCCGACGGCCTTGGTGTACAGCATGTATTTGGCATGGTATCTGGCCTTGGTGTACAGCATGTATTTGGCATGGTAGCTGGCCTTGGTGTACAGTAAGCATGTATTTGGCATGGTATCTGGCCTTGGTGTACAGCATGTATTGGGCATGGTATCTGGCCTTGGTGTACAGCATGTATTTGGCATGGTAGCTGGCCTTGGTGTACAGTAAGCATGTATTTGGCATGGTAGCTGGCCTTGGTGTACAGCATGTATTTGGCATGGTAGTTGGCCTTGGTGTACAGCATGTATTTGGCATGATAGACGGCCTTGGTGTACAGCATGTATTTGGCATGATAGACGGCCTTGGTCTACAGTAAGTATGTATTGGGCATGGTAGCTGGCCTTGGTATACAGCATGTATTTGGCATATCTGGCCTTGGTGTACAGTAAGCATGTATTGGGCATGGTAGTTGGCCTTGGTGTACAGCATGTATTTGGCATGGTAGCTGGCCTTGGTGAACAGCATGTACTGGGCATGGTATCTGGCCTTGGTGTACAGCATGTATTGGGCATGGTATCTGGCCTTGGTGTACAGCATGTATTGGGCATGGTAGCTGGCCTTGGTGTACAGTAAGCATGTATTGGGCATGGTAGCTGGCCTTGGTGTACAGCATGTATTGGGCATGGTAGCTGGCCTTGGTGTACAGCATGTATTGGGCATGGTAGCTGGCCTTGGTGTACAGTAAGCATGTATTGGGCATGGTAGCTGGCCTTGGTGTACAGCATGTATTGGGCATGGTAGCTGGCCTTGGTGTACAGCATGTATTGGGCATGGTAGTTGGCCTTGGTGTACAGCATGTATTGGGCATGGTATCTGGCCTTGGTGTACAGCAGTGGTTCCCAAACTGGGGTCCGGGACCCCAGGGGTGGTCACGCTATTGCAAGGGGCTCGCGAAGAGAAGAGACTGACGGGCAGCGGACAAACTTTCGGGACTCTGAGCGGCGCCCTGACGGGCAGCGGACAGACCCCCTAACCGCAACCCAACCCTCCCTCCCCCTACCACAACCCCCAACGCCCTCCCCCCTCCCCCCTGGTTCATGCGATGTTTTGTCTTCAATGCTTATGCTAAATATGAGTTTTTTTGGTACTGTGTCTTGATGTTGTAAATGTACAATGTGGAGCCATAGAATCGTTTTTTTTATCCTCATTCCCACCCGTTTGTGTACCATTCTGAGCTACTGGTGTTGGAGGTGTGTTTAAATGGCGGCGCTCGTATGAGCAGCGACCTGAGAGTACTTGTACAGTGTATTCTTAAACGCAATTTCGTTGTCAAAACTCGTTTTGGTCAATGACAAATAAAAGCTCTCTCTTGATTCTCTTGAGACTGTTAGTATAAGTATTTGTATATGTTTTTATGAAATATACTGTACCGAAGCCATTCCATAAATTGGTTAATGACCATATTAATTTGACAGAAATAACTTTGGGCCCCATCAGAAAAATGTTAGATTAGATTAGATTAGATTAGATTAGATTAGATTAGATTAGATTAGATTGTATTTATTGTTTACATAAAACCTCAAGTGTATGCTTTTACATAATATACCATAACCATTCCATAAATTGGTTAGTATCCGTATTAATTTGGGACAAAACATGTTTGGAATGTTTGGAAATGTAATGGTGGTGGGATGCAGAAATAATGTTGGGCCCCAGCAGAAAATGTCTGGAAACCACCTGGTGTGCAGTAATGCACTTGTTAGTCTTGTGCCGTGTACAGACCAGGAGCGAACGGAGCGAACAAAGCGACGGAAGTCATTATTTGTCTATGAAGGGCACGTGACCTGCGCTACCAAAGCGAATTCGCCAGGAGCGAATTTTGACGATTAAACTAAATCTAATCGCAGGCGAATTCGCTCTGATGCTGTTCGGCGAAAACCAATTGGAATGTTCATATCAACGAATGTCCCAGCCTGTCAAGCCAGAGCTGTTATGTGATTAGATAAATCAAACATGTCAATGCTGCATCTCGAGCGAATACAGCGGATTCAAGGCGAAACTTCTTCTGCTACCCACGCTACCAGGCAGCGTAGTTCGCTCTTGGGCTGGACATGGCATTGCTTTTACTGTTTGGTGCTTGTCTGCCTTGCTTGTTAGTCTTGCTCTTACTGTTTGGTGCTTGTCTGCCTTGCTCGTTAGTCTTGCTCTTACTGTTTGGTGCTTGTCTGCCTTGCTTGTTAGTCTTGCTCTTACTGTTTGGTGCTTGTCTGCCTTGCTTGTTAGTCTTGCTCTTACTGTTTGGTGCTTGTCTACCTTGCTTGTTAGTCTTGCTCTTACTGTTTGGTGCCTGTCTGCCTTGCTTGTTAGTCTTGCTCTTACTGTTTGGTGCATGTCTGCCTTGCTCGTTAGTCTCGCTCTTACTGTTTGGTGCTTGTCTGCCTTGCTCGTTAGTCTCGCTCTTACTGTTTGGTGCTTGTCTGCCTTGCTTGTTAGTCTTGCTCTTACTGTTTGGTGCTTGTCTGCCTTGCTTGTTAGTCTTGCTCTTACTGTTTGGTGCTTGTCTGCCTTGCTTGTTAGTCTTGCTCTTACTGTTTGGTGCTTGTCTGCCTTGCTTGTTAGTCTTGCTCTTACTGTTTGGTGCTTGTCTGCCTTGCTTGTTAGTCTTTGTCTAGTCTCTATCTGCTCTTACTGTTTGGTGCTTGTCTGCCTTGCTTGTTAGTCTTTGTCTAGTGTCTATCTGCTTGCACCCATGTCTGATATGTGTATGACCTGTGCATGTCCTTGCATGTACTCTGTTTGTTTGTCTTAATGCTGTCTTGGCCAGGACTCCCTGTAAGAAGAGGTTTCACACCTCAATGGGACGTTCCTGGATGAATAAAGGTCAAATAAAAATAAAATAACTACACAGTAAGAGACACAGAAAGCTGCCCATAGTGTGTGTGTGTGTGTGTGTGTGTGTGTGTGTGTGTGTGTGTGTGTGTGTGTGTGTGTGTGTGTGTGTGTGTGTGTGTGTGTGTGTGTGTGTGTGTGTGTGTGTGTGTGTGGGAGAGAGAGAGACAGGGAGAGAGAGACAGGGAGAGAGAGACAGGGAGAGAGAGCGAGAGAGAGAATTTGCGTCTGTGGGTAGATGACGTGACGTGTAAATTTTGCTGTCGCAGGCTCTTAAAATTAAGTAAATTCATGCTTTCAAAATTGTCAATGCTTTAAATGATTAAACGAATGTCGTTGTTGTGAAAAAGTAATGTGTAATAAATCCAGAGCTTAAATAATTATACTTAATTTTGAGTCAAATGTCACATTTGTCCTATGGTGTGACTGAGGCAAGCCTGGTTCTCCATATTAAAACATTTTTAAATAAATAATTGTTTTTCAGGGTGTCTATTTTAGCAAGTGGCAATGCCAAATTTTTTTCCTGTTTTTTTGAGACCGTATGGACTTATGAAACTTTGTCACAGAAAACAATGTCCTGTGGTGTGACATCATATGTTTGGTTAATTCTGTGGATAATTATCTATTGTTGAAGCTCCAGCGGAACATAAATTGTGACTTTAGACCCTTAAGAAGCCAATGGCAAGGGTGGATTTTAGGTTTTTTTCTCAGAGTTCTTCAATCAATCAATTATGTTTTACTACCACAAGATGTATTAGTTTTGTAGTCCTTTGGTGTGACAGCCATAAAATACATTTTGACAATAGTGTATATTTTTCATATTTTTTTCTTATGTAGATGTATGAAAATGCATCTTACTAAAGGTGACATTGTATTTCAGTTGGCAATGACATGGCTTTAAATTAACTCAAAAGCTCAAAAGTCCTATGGTGTGATGGTAAAAGTCCTATGGTGTGACACTTTGAAGTATCACACCAAAGGACAAACAGGTAACACCAAAGGACTAGATATCTGAGAAATAGGTTTTAAAACAAATGGTTGTACGTTGTTTTATTTTGTTGTTTGACTAGATACATATTGTGTTACTTATTCCTTAATTGGCCATTGGAATTTATACTTTGATGCATTGTTGATGAATTTGAATTTGCTGTTGATTCTAGATACTGTCAAAGGATATAAAATGTCATTAATGGTGCTTTGAAACCATAAAATACAACGATAACAGTGAAGGAAAGATGAGTGAGAGAGTATAGAGAAGTATAGATGAATAAAGTATGCTGTGGAGAGCTCAATATAACATAAATGTGCTGTCCAGCTTGAGATACCAAACAGACACTGGCCACTACACACTACAGGTTCAATGGTGTGACAGCCATAGCATACCTACAAAGAGGGTGAGGTGTGATGGTCATGCCAGTGTCACACAGTATGAGTCTTATGAGCTCTGCAGGCTGAATTTAATGACCGCATGGCTGTCATTAACCCCTTAAGACGCGGCTTTATAGATTTGTTGTTACCAGTATGGTAATGACCAAGTCGTGGTGCATTACTAAAGAGCCTGTGTTGTGTCATAGTATTGTAGTGCTATGTTAGTTACATTTCAATGACTATTACAGTGTGCCACTGGAGGTACGGCGCGCATTAAGGGGCTACGTGTTAGGATAGGCTGAAAATCTATGACTTAAAGACGTATAAGCATAAAGTGTAGGTCAATATTGACTATACAACATTACATTATGATCAAAAGACAAAATAATCATGCTGTTACCTTCGCCGAGACAAAGTCATGTTTTGACCGCTGTGTATTTATTATTTGTTTATATGTTTGTTTGTTTGTTTGTTTGTTTGTACTTCGTATAACTTCGTATAAAATGAGCCGATTTTTATGAAATTTAGTGGGATGATTGGTCATGACCCAAGGAACAATCGATTACTTTTTGGGAGTGATTGGGTCAAAGGTCAAGGTCATGAAAAGGTCAAAAACGTAAACTGAGCCGATTTTTATGACATTTACTGGGATGATTGGTCATGACCCAAGGAACAATCGGTTATGCCCCACACTCTGAAGATGGCCAGAAAAAAATATATGGCGTAGGCGAAGGTTTGCGCTCTACCGAGTGCCCACTCTAGTTACATTTGTTTCTGGCTCAGTTTTGCATTTCTGTCCTTTAGTGTGACATGAATGTCCTACGGTGTGACATTTTTTGAACGCTCAAATATTTGTTTTAGCTTAACAATATTTTTGATAAACACAATTTTGAACATTTAAAAAGAAAGATATCCCTGTATTTCCTTTAAGGTTTCTAATAAGCTCACCTCTAATGGGAAAAAAAATCCTCAAATGGTTATTTCTCATTAAATTAAGACTTACAATAAATATGAAGAGTGTAACAATATTCATCAAACTCCATCAAGCCATTTCTACATTACTTAATATATTTATTTCTTAACGTCACACCAAAGGACATATTTTCAGCAAATTGCTTTATCAACATAAATAATCAATTACTGTAATATACCAACATTGTGGCCACTTGGATTTTTTGAAAGATTAATTGCTGCACTATGTAGACATATACTTTTTTCCCTCATAAACAATGTTTTGTAAAAAAAAACGTTTTTTTCTGCCTAACTGTCATCTACCCATATAGTATACTGCAGTGTTTCTCAAAGTGGGGCGTAAGCCCCCCTGGAGTGGCGCGGAGGCATCGCAAGGGGGCGTATGATATCTGATTTTGGGGTTTTCCCCCCCAAGCAGGGCCGGTTCTGGCTTATTTGGTGCCCTAGGCGAGTTTTATTTCTGAAGCCCCCCCCCCCCCCCCCCCCCCCCCCCCGCCTCCCCCCCCCCCCCCCCCCCCCCCCCCCCCCCCCCCCCCCCCTCCCCCCACCCCCCCCCCCCCCCCCCCCCCCCCCCCCCCCCCCCCACCCCCTTACCTTTGAAAGAAAAAAAAAAATCTGTCTTATACCTCACAGAACACAAGACTAATATCCTTAGTAAGCTTAACTAAATAGCATCAAGAACAATAACCGTTTTTCATCAAATGGATTTGTGGTTCTTTTTGACAGGCGACCAACACATCAGATTGAGTTGCATGAAAGTAGCTTCATGTTGGATGTGATGGTGGTGGGGCCCCCAACCCCAGATGAGAGGGAGGTTATCAATGTGTTTGAATTGTAACGTGAAATTGAAATGCCAGGAGAGTGATACAGTAGCCTACATTTGCATGTAAAATGCATGTGTAGACAATAAGCCTACCAAGGAGGTCTGCATTGATCTACACTATCTACAGCATCACAAAGCATGGCAGCATAACAATTTTAATAAGCTACACATTTGTGCTGTCTTCCAAACCAATTTCATTTCTGGACTGGGAATAGTGGTGCATTTGTGAGTAGGAGAATGAGAAGGGGGCTATCTATGTGTTTGGAGGGACAGGGTGAGAGAAAGGGAGAAGAGCTATTGAATTTCATAATATACAAAATATAGTAAATAGCCTCACTTGTCTGCATGGTTCTGTTACATGATTAATGTAGGCTATGTCATTCTGGTCTGGAAATTAATGTTTTTTTAAGCTTACAACAAGCAGGTAATTAATGTGGATGGAAGGAGATATGGCAGCTAAAATTGTTATAAACATTGCACCAGTCTTACTTTACATTGCTTGTCAACCTAAGCAAGTATTATGATATCAGGTGGGTGTTAGTGAGTAGTGAGTAGAACTAGGCTACTAACAGCTACTTCAATGGATTTCATTGCTTGGCATACTTGGCTAATGTTAGCATGCTAACTAGCGATTTCTCTGATCAAAAACAAAGCTCTTTTTCTCTCTAATTCCAAATAGTAACCTCATAACTATTAGGCTTTCCATAATCACAAACGGTTGCTGATTAAATCACATAGTTCCAAAACACTCTCTGAAACTCCTGCATCATGCAATGAGTGGTTTAATGAGAACATAATAATCTCCATCCAGCAGAGCAGCACTACTGTTTGCGCTTGCCCCCTCTGTCTCTCGAGTGAGTCTCCAAATTCAAAACAGACCGCACGCTGTCACTCGTCCCGCCCCCTTTCTCAGAACTGTCTGTTTATTGGTTCACAGACTTCCCAGAGACAGTTGGAAGAGATATTACTATTGGCTGAGGGGCGCTTTGCCGTGAGGAGCGCTTTCGCCACTCTTTGTTGATTGCGACTTCATAAAAAAAAATCATATCGCAAAATTACGCATAGGAGAGCGCCATTTCGGCGCCCCTTCTTCACATGGCGCTCTAGGCGACCGCCTAGCCGGCCTATGCTAAAAACCGGCCCTGCCCCCAAGGAAATGATTTCCTGTCTCGCCAATAAGCAATACATTTTAAACCCTCACCAGTATTAAAAAATGTCATGAATTTGAATAGCATAGGAAATGAACAGACGTCGCTCTTTGTTTTATCTGACCAGTCACCTTTCCTTTGATTTTGCGCAACGCAGCGATCGTAAAATCAATCAAGTACTGCTTGGAAGGGGGGCTCGGAAGCATCCAGACCCTCTGAAGGGGGGAATGATGGGAAAAGTTTGAGAACAACTGGTATACTGTAAGTGATAGACATTTCACTATTGCCACAGTGACAACCTGTAAACCTGGTTCTAGTCGGCACAATATGTTGGGATTTATTTTGGTTACGCCCATTTCATATTATGAAGCCTGGCATCACCATCTTGTTCATAGGAGAGAGAGAGAGAGAGAGAGAGAGAGAGAGAGAGATACTTTATAACTCGCAGATCTAAAAGAAGGGTTCTCATTTGCCACTTTGCATTATTTTGCAACATAATTGTGAAACCGTGTGGTTTAAATGCCCATTACTAATCAAGTTAGCAAGTGGAACGCCCAGACCGAGGTCGACCAAGCTGTAAGCCGGCTGCAGCACAAGGAAATCATGGGCAGAGTGCAGATAGGTAGATCAGGCCTAGGATGGGGAGATGCATCGAGATTCTGGTCCAAGGCCCACTGCAAGGAAAGGAAGGAAATGGGAGTGGCGGAGGTGACGAGGATGGAGGAAGACCGCTACAAGATCAAAGCCGTGTCACAGGGACGACAAGGAAGCTGGAAGATCTGGGAGGGAATCTCAAACAGGAACATCAGTTGGTCAGACGTGTGGAAGATCCCACAGGCAAGACTCAGCTTCCTTATACGCTCAACCTATGACACGCTCCCCTGTCCTCGGAACCTCCACCAGTGGTTTGGAACTGAGGCATGTTGCGCACTCTGCAATGCTCCCAAAGCAAGCCTCCAGCATATCTTCTCAGGCTGCAAAATCGCGCTATCACAAGGCCGCTACAGATGGCGCCACGAGGAGGAGGCGGAGAAAGGGAGCTTTTGGCTCTGGCTGCGGAGGAAGGACAGAAACTGGGGGAAGAACACCTAACCCCCAGACAGCAGCTGCAGGGAACAGCAAGCCTATCTCCCAACCGGCTTGCGCATTCGGCACTTCACTCAACACTGTTGCCGCCCCAGCAACCAACGCACCCGAGCACAGCTGCTTGGAAGGGGTTAAAGCCAGCAGCCAACGAACACCAAACAGCTTAACTGCCTTATTTTTTATGCTTATCAAATGTATGAAACGTATGTATTGTTGGTGTGAGCTGTACGCCTGGACCAGATG
Source organism: Engraulis encrasicolus (assembly GCF_034702125.1). Lineage (NCBI taxonomy): Eukaryota > Metazoa > Chordata > Actinopteri > Clupeiformes > Engraulidae > Engraulis > Engraulis encrasicolus. Next base: position 54,043 of record NW_026946082.1, read on the forward strand.
GGCAGTGAGACTGGCCACTCACTGTTGGCCCACTAGCTGGAGTTGGCGGCGTTGTGGTTCAGGGCCGAAACACAGCAGAGAAGGCTGGACACCACCTGACGACATCTGCTTCTGGCGTAGGGCTACAGCTACCTGCGAAGGTGGTTGAGGAAGGCACCTCCTGTGCATGCATGATGAATGTGTATTCCCTATGTTTGTCTAGTAATTTATACAATAAAGATGTTTGTGTCACAAGTCTTATTTTCTCTCGCTGACCCATGGGCAATGAGCAATGCCCAGCAGGTATTAACAGCTACCTGTACAATCCATAAAGGCTGGCAAGCTGGCCAACTTTAAAATCAATATTTTGTCCATCGCGGGCAGAGAGGGAGAGAGAGAGACAGAGGGAGAGAGAGACAGAGGGAGAGAGAGAGACAGAGAGAGAGAGAGAGAGAGACAGAGAGAGAGACAGAGAGAAAGATACTTTATAGCTCGCTGATCTAAATGAAGGGTTCTCATTTGCAATTGAAACTTTGAATTATTGTGCAACATAATTATGAAACCATGTGGTTTAAATGGCCATTACTAATCAGTAGAGGTTATCAGCTCAGCTGTTGTGGACGTGAGAGAAATAGCCAGTAGAGACACAAAGAGGATGTGATGCAGCACACTAAACAGACCACCATGGAAACATTCAGATACAGATACAGATATCACCATCTTTGCAGTGGCACACACTACAGTGTGTGTGTGTGTGTGTGTGTGTGTGTGTGTGTGTGTGTGTGTGTGTGTGTGTGTGTGTGAGGGCTGCGAAACATCCAATTGTTAAACAGAGGAGTAAGGCCAGAGGTGTGTGTGTGTGTGTGTGTGTGTGTGTGTGTGTGTGTGTGTGTGTGTGTGTGTGTGTGTGTGTGTGTGTGTGTGTGTGTGTGTGTGTGTGTGTGTGTGTGTGTGTGTGTGTGTGTGTGTGTGTGTGTGTGTGTGTGTGTGTGTGTGTTTGTGTGATAACATCCACTTATGGAGGAGGAGTACGGCCACAGGTGTGTGTGTGTGTGTGTGTGTGTGTGTGTGTGTGTGTGTGTGTGTGTGTGTGTGTGAGAGAGAGAGAGAGAGAGAGAGAGAGAGAGCGATCGAGCTGTGAAAAGGAGGAACAAGGTCAGGTTTGTTTGTGTGTGTGTGTGTGTGTGTGTGTGTGTGTGTGTGTGTGTGTGTGTGTGTGTGTGTGTGTGTGTGTGTGTGTGTGTGTGTGTGTGTGTGTGTGTGTGTGTGTGTGTGGAGCCATGAGGTAGTTTTGGGTAGGGTGCGCACATCCAAAAACACTTGTTGCAGGTGCCAGACAAAAAAAATCAGATAGTTGAAAAAGGTAGGTCTGCACACTGCCGATAAGCTCCAAAAATAAACTTTATTATTTAAAGGAACAGACCACCCTGTTTTGATTTTCACATATTTGCAGTATTTCCTAGCATTATTCGTGAATGTGCATATCATTTTCTTCTTAGACTAGAAGCATTTCCAGAAAAAGGCCCTTTATAAGGGTGTTAGAAGCATTTTTTAGTAAAAGTTGGGAACCTAGTTTTCTAAGACAATTAGAGTACCCTGAATTCAGCTAGCCTGGTTCCCAAGCTGAATTTTGAGTTTTTGACCATGAAATGGGCAAAAAACAAAATGGCCGCCGAAATTCTTGATTTTGGGCAGAATACGTTAGAAAGTATCACTTCTCCATGGAAATAAATGTGCAATGCTCACATATTTGCATTTAAGATGTATTCCTACACTTACACAAAGGCAAAATGTCATGGCAAAAAGATAAAACTTACTGTAATTATGCCTTTTTATAATGTGATATCCTCGTAAACTGGCTTTCAATAGCAATAGCCTCCGTAAAGCACATTATCATACACAATTGCCATTCAATAAGATTTGGAAAGAAAAAGAGAGAGAAAGAAGATAGTATTATCTAAAAAACTAAATATTGGAACATGAATATGTCCCCGGTTCTTTGAAGGAGATGAGTGAGCCATCTCTATGGGAGCACACTCTCAGCTGTACGATTAGCTGAAGACCTTTGCAATCACGCCAAAGGTCCAATCAACTGCGTCGTGGGCGGGATGTCCTCTTTCTCAAAACCGAAAATAAGCCACTTTGATGCCAAACCTCTCTTCGGCTGTCGGCAACGAGGGTGTCTTGAGAGATGGCTCACTCATCTCCTTCAGAGAACCGGGGACATATTCATGTCCTAATGCTCTCTTTCAGTCGAATTGTTCGCATATCTATGGGAGAGTTACAATCACTCCCGATTGCTGGTCCAAACTAGGCAGAACCCCAAGAGCCTCCTGTAAGGATAGTGTTCCTATCACCCTACAGACAATCAGTGCTCTGAACCCTATGTTCCTGTGGCAATGTGGTCACATCTAGCCGGCAGAAAAAAGGTGGCGGGGTTGGCCCAACCAACCGCTCTGCACACGTCTGAAACTGCTGCACCCTTGAAGAGAGGACAAGATGTAGAGACCGCACTGGTAAAGTGAGCCCTAATCTGAGCCGGGGGTTGGCGACCCTTGGACTCACATGCCAGGGCAATGGTTTGAACCAACCATTTGGAGACCTCTATTTCAAGACTGTGAGCCCTGTAGAGGGCTTTATGAAGCACACAAACAGCTGTCCTGTTCATGTAGATGCGTAAAGCGTGCACCGGGCACAAGTTGTAACCTCTCTTCCACGGATCACGCACCACGAAAGGTGGTGTGCAAAAGCTGTTTGGAGGGGCTCGAAAGGGGCCCCACACATAGCCTCCAGTACTAGAGAGATATCCCAGGTGACGTAGCACGGGGCGTAAGTATCTAGTGGATGGGCACTCAGAGTGTTGGAACTGAATCCTACAGTAGGATTGGCACAATGAAATCGCTGCAAAGTAGACTTAAATGCCAAAGCATAGTCTCCCCCCAATAAGTCTTGTAGAAAGGACAACACCATCGGTACTGAACACTGAGAAGTTGTCTTGTCGCGTTGGTCACAGTAGCGTTCAAAGACAGACCACTTCAGGCTATACAGTGTCCCAGCAGATTGGGCCCTGGCCCCTTGAACTGTCCTGATAACGTTATCCAGAAAACCGGTTAGGTTCAAATGTTCCCTTGACAGACTCATAGGGGCAGGTGGCCCCTGGGCTGGGGGATGTCCTCCTGGTCCGGTGCCAGACTCGAACCTGCAGGAGAGAGGAAAGTAGCAGGAGGGGCCGAAGCCCCTACTCTGTCAGCTGAGGCTCCTGAGCCCCGTGGGTTAAGGTTGGACAAACCCTGAGAAATCTCACCTCCTTGCAGGAGGGGAAAAAGGGAGGCGTCAGACGAAGGCGCTCGTGGTGTATTATACAGGACTTTTGGAGTCTACAAGCGCGCCATGAATGGTGACGGGGTGCGCTTTTGTGCCAAGCGCAATGGCCTGTGGTGATGGCCAAGGGGCTCCGAGGCAGCTGCTCGAGCTGGGGAAGCCACATCAGCCACTAGGGTGGTGGTCAGTCCCTGTTGTATGAGATTCTCTGTGGTGGCAGGGAGTTGGGATGAAAAGTCGTCCACCTTAGGCGGGAGATCGAAGCACTTTGCCAGGGGGGAGTCAGAGTCTGACTCCACTGAAATGCGTTGCCAGTAGTCGACCGTAGTCAAGAGAACAAAGAGACAGAGCAGGCTAGAACTAGTCAAGCTCTCGTAACTCGTGTCGTTCAGGGTACTCGTGACCTCAGTCAGGAGACGTGAGTCCAAGGAACTGGGTACGCACAAATGTGTGTAAAGAACCGTATTGTTTGTTTCAAATCTGCGGTGAGTAGGTTCCGTCATTGTGAAGTTTCTTGCTGCCATGGAGGACACTGTACATTCCATATGTTTGATCTGCAATGTGTGATCTCAGGTTAAAAGAGAGTGTCCACCTACACAAAGCTGAGGCTGTCTCGGTGATCGCAATGATGCTCTTTTATTGCCTGTGACATTTACCCACTTCATAGCCTGATCAGAATCTGGCTAAACTTGTATGTTCCTGTCCAAAATGTGAAGATATGAAAATGCATTTGTATTCAAAGTATCAAAATGTGTGCAAAACGTGTGCAGTAGCGCATAGTAGGACTATTGGCAAATACAACGCAGCAGTCTGTTGTTCCTTTGATGACAGTGACTGATTGAACACTGACCAAGAAGTCTTTATGTCTAAGTTTTGACAGTGCAAGAAGAAAGCTAGGTCCGTGGCCTTTGCTTGTTTAGCATACTTATGCTCCTCTCCAGATTTTCCAAAGCATGAATCAGTAATGGGTGCTGAAAAAGTTGGTTTGAATGTCCTAGGAGTAATCCTGAGAGGATGTAGTTCCATCAGGGCATTTGGCACATTTAATGTAGGGCCTATGTCTAGTGGACACCTCATATCTTTAACAGAATCATCAATTTGTTGGCCTCTCTGCCATGCTGCCATTTGTGTTGCATGGGAAGTATTCTTCCCATCAAGTGTTTCATCCAGGATGTCAATGTTATCACATGTGTAGTGGATGAATTTATCTGCCACAATGTTTGTTGGAATAATGGCACCACTCTCTTGGTTCAGTGTTTTTACAGTGCTCTCAGCTAAGGAGGATCTGGACTTGGAGGACCTGGTTGTAACTCTGCCATGACCTGCCAGGTTGAATTGTCGTATTAGGTCTTTTACCCAATAGCTTGATGAAGAGTACAAGCAAGACTGACATGTTTCGGAGTCCATTTTTGCCATCACTGACACAATAAACAAGGACTTAAGCCTCATTCAGAACTGTACTTTGAGCAAGTTTTTCCTTGCTACCAATTCCATCATCTTCAAGAGATGTCTGGCCACTAACAATCAGGCTGAGTAGCATGTATAGATTATCTCAAATGTATGCAATAGTATCTTATAAAATATGTAAAATATGTCTGAACATTTTTCAAAATGACACAAAATAACTTATGTTATATGTAATATCACGGTGTCATCTAGCGATTTCTGGACAGTTTTCAGAGAGCTAATAGCAAGTGATTTTTTGGAATCACTAAATACTGCACATTATGCTAAGTATTTCTAAAATACTTATATCAATTTTCTTAACCATATAAACACACATAGGCTACAAATATCTTAGAAAAGCTAAATATTTGAAACGTTTAGGCTAACACCTACAATATTAGCATTATTAGCATTCTAGAAGCTATTTTATACTTTTTAAAATCCTCTATAGTAGATACATTCATCAAGAAACATTATTGGGACACAAAATGTTAGAAAAGAGCATTTATTTCCAAGTACAGCAATACTTGGTAAAAATGCTCTGTCAAAAATAGCGTATTTTGGCAGCCATTTTGTTTTTCAAATTTAACTGTCAAAACCTCAAAATCCAGCTTGGGAACCAGTCTAGTTGAATTCAGCACACTTAAATTATGTTAAGTACATAGGTTCCCAACTTTTACTAAAAAATGCTTCTAACATTCACAAATATGAAAAATGTGTCTAGACTATCTCAGTGTTTTCAGTTCTTAGATTCATTGGATCAGAATTATTAGCATAGCTTAGCATAATCACTGGAAGTAACTGGTATCTTTAGCATCAAGTCACAAGTGATCACTAGACAGAATTAAACTGCTGTTTTACACTCTGGTGAATTTTACATTAATTTTAAAATGGTTTATAAGTACATTTGAGGATGTTTTATTTTGTACCATAGACTTGCATTAGTATGCCTAATTTGGCTATACTGTTAAACGGGGCAATGCAAGCACATAGACGAAAATGATATGCACATTCATGAATAATGCATGGAAATACTGCACATATGTGAAAATAAAAAAAGGTGGTCTGTTCCTTTAAAATGCAACATTTTGATCACACTGGATCTTCATCAGGCATATGGGTAACAGGAAGAAGCTGCGACTTATATCACATGATCATTCATACACCCGACCAGGCAAGGCACCCAAGGGTGTCAATCAATTGGATTGACAGGCATCTTGGCCTGTGTCCATCATGCATCAGGCAAAACCAAAAACATTTGCAAGTTTCAAGAAACAAGGAATTAAAAATGTGAATAAAGTACATGAGCATATAAAGTACATTCGATACCAATGTATTGGAGGGTTGCAAGATTGTGCTTGGCCATGTTGAAGTGAACTGCAACGGGGTTCTTCTCATCACGCAGCCTTATGTTACTTCTGTGTTCTGCTATGCGCGTTTTAAGGCACCTTGTTGTTTTACCTATATAGGCTAGACCACAGGGACATTTTATCATAGGCCTATGTGATGCGATCTGGGAAAACCCGTCGGATGTCGCGCTGGCCGTTTCTCAGGAAACAGCGAAAATAGGTCGAGAAGCAATGTTTTCCTGAAATCGTTTTTTCATTAAATTGTTGTTGTTTAACATCTTGTCTATCTTCTCTGAAAATGTTTAGTCTGAAATCGCTATTTTAATGTGTTAAAATGAAGATTTAAATGGCCCGCTGTGTGGTGAGGGAGGCAGCCGTGAGCAGTTTGCCTATGCAGCCAACGTGCTGACTACGCTTAGCGCAGGGGCGCGCGAGGTTGAGGGAAAACATAAGCACGCGCAGGAGTTTGTAGACTTGAAAGGCTCAGAATTTGCACGTGTGTAGGCCTGGACACTTATTGTCAGCGCATCTGAACGCAGGCGCGGAGTGGCCATCGGGAGATCGGGGACTTGTCCCGGTGGGCCGCGGCCGCGAAATATATTACTACGGCCCTATTATGTTCTCAGCCGGCCCCAAAGTGTTCGGCCGCATTATATTCTCAGCCGGCCCAGCGTCAAATCTAACGAGAACCAGCTACAAATCCATTCTTGATTGTCCAATTGTAGACTCAACAGTATATATACCGTTTACCCGACCGCAATACCTCAGTGACGGTGTCAAACAGTAAATTGGCCACACCCCTTCTCTACTGATAATGTTCATACACCGTAGATCGCGGAAGTTTACTAGATCTTAGTAACATAGTTTCGTTTTCAGTATTTCAAGAACCTGTGATATTTAGATTGGTTACCAAGGAACGGAAATATTAGTCAGTTGTGATTTATTTTCCGATTTCCACATGACTGTTACAGTTTACAGTCTGCCACTCCCGATTCACTTGTTCTGTGGTTATTGACTTGGGTTACGAACATACTCCACCAAGTGGTAAGGAAGTGAACTGCAGCTAAGCAGGAAAACACGTTGTAGATGTTTTGATGGCATTGGTTTGTTAGAACTAGAGGTATATCTCCTTACAGTCGAAATAATGGTATATCATACATATATTTACATATGGTACATTTAGGATGTAGCCTATGTAATGTCTGAAGAAATGGAACAAAATAATTACCACACAAGATTCTGATGTGAGCAGTGCTGGGTGTGTAGCCTAAACTGTGGATTAAAATGTAATTGCAAGAAACAAAGACATTTGCTGCGACGAAGACAGCGTTTTAAGGTAGGCCTACACCGTTTGGTTATACATTTTGTTGACTTATGGTTGTCCTTTGAAATAGCTAGGTTTGGCTTATTTGCTGCATGGTGGGTTTATTGCACAATGTAGACAGACTTTTTGTAAACTATAGGCTACTATACTATATTTTGTAAGCCTACTCTTCTAAAAATCCCCACACTCAAAACTTTGTGCCCATGCTCATCCGTCTTCCTTAAACGGTATTTCAATTTCAAACTGTCAAAATGACAGTGGCGTGCACATTTGCATGGAACAGTAGCGTGATGTACCCTAACCTAGTAGGCCTATGAATGCTTTGGACTGTGATGATGGCTCCAGTGGTGTAGTCTACTTTTTGAAGTGGGTATACTGTATATTTGAGCATTTTTTATGTGTACTGTATATATTTGTGCTATTGTAAATAATGGATCAATCCATTTTAAGTGGGTATACTGCAATCCCTGACATTTTGAAATGGGTGCGTATACCTGCGTTTTACATAGACTACACCACTGGCTGTGCATTTCATCAAGGTGTAGGCTAAATTCTCCAATTCAGGTTGATATTTTGACTACACTAATGTTCACATGTAGTACGACTGCAGATTTCGTGGCTTTTGTCTTTTTAGTTAGGAAACCATGTTGTTCGCTTTTTTTTGTTTGTTTGGTTTTTTTTTTTTTTTAAAGAGGGCCGCCAAGGGGAAAATTCTCCCGGTGGGAAAAGGTGGGCCACTCCGCCCCTGTCTGAACGCCTTCTGTCTCGATAAAGCAGAGTTTTCCCTCAAGTTATAGGTCTAAAGAAAGAAGGAACAACATGCCAATGAACACAAAGAAACAGTAGGCGACACCTTCTCTCCATGGATCGGAGCCGTCGAGCCCTGCTTGCTTGTCAAGTCCAGTCTTATGTGCCTCGTGCAGACTTTTATAGGCTACAACTGCGATTAGGCTACTAAACGGCACTGGAATGTAGATTTAATTTTTTTTATTGGAGAGCTCACAGGCAAACCTAAAACTAAAGCGCCCACGGGCTTTATCTATCGCGAAAGGTTTCATTTATTTTTTACTGCGCTGTGTAGTCCTACTTGTCATAATAAACTGCTGAATTAGAAGATGCGGATGTGGCCAAGACAGGGCTTGTTAGGTTTCTGTAATTTAGGTTAAAGAAGCACCATCGGATCATCGCAGATGGGCTCGATTAAATTGCTTTTATTTAGAACCGTGCCAAATGTTCTGTTAAAACGTTTTCAACAGTCCGTTTCCAGAGTCAATCTGAGATAGCCTACTCGGTGACGTTAAAACCTAATTCATGTCAGTCCTTTCCCACGACGCACCAAACAGTGAAGAAAAACGCGTCTCCTCTCTATTTTTGTGCTGCGTGCTGCTGAGGGTCAAAAGTAGGCTACTATTCCGAGGCAGCGCATAGCGAAATCTTTTGCCGCACTGGTAGGCTATACACACTTTGTCATAATAGCCTACGCTGTGCTGAATTTGTCGTGTGTCCTGGAATTGGTCATTACTGGTCCTTACATTATATAAGCGCACTGGATCATCTCAGATTTTGAAAAATAATATGCCTATGCATTTATGTCTTGTCTACCTAATGGGTTAAGTTAACACATCTTCAACAGTCAATTTTAAAAAGTCAAACTGAGATGCTCCGGTGACTTACACCTCGGTCTTTCAAATCACCTAAGTCATTTCAAGCCACGCGTGAGATAGTGAAGAAGATAAGCGCGGCGAAAAACTTTTCTCTTCTATAATGTCTGAGCTGCCTGCTGCAGAGTGTAAAAAACAAAGCGGTCTCGACCGTCTTGTAGCCTACTAAAAGTAGGCTAATCCGAGGCTTGCTTTTTTTTGCGTGGAGCTGGTGGGTTTGGAAGCGCGCAAAACCATGTTTACCTCCAAGCAGAGAGCTCATTGCACTTATCCGAGACACTGATGGTTATGTTTGCATTTCTGACACATTTTGCTGATATTTCCGCTTCATAGGCTACCCTAAACAGTAAGTACAATACATGTCATTCATTTCTTTTCCTGCTCTGCTTTAGGAACCTATTTAAGGGCCAAAACATACCAAGGCGGAACGGAACGGTCGCAGGGCGGACGCGGTCTTTCTGCTTAGTTTTGGCCGGCGTGCTTTTCTCTGCCTTGCACACTGACAGCGTCGGCGTGCGCGGCCAGTCCCATTCAAAACCCTCCCCACAGCCAAAGCTAGCATGCTACTTTGCCATTCATTTGAATGAGACACCGCCGGTCGCCGGCGTGAAAAATACGCTCGAGTTCTATTTTCCAAATCCAGCGCGGTGCGGAGCCGGCTCCCGCGCCGCTGACGCCCGACTACCGCCGGTTGGTGTGTAAGGACAGATAGGTTTCAATGTATTTTCACTGACGCCGGTAAAAAACGCGGCCGTTCCGCGCCGCTTTACCGCCTTGGTGTGTCAGACCCCTTAAAATGGCAAAATTTGGGCAGTAAATTACGAATAGGCTACATAACTATAGCCTACATGTCGAATCAATAGACCCAATTTAATTTGAAATTATATTCCATGCACACAGGCCACTATGTATTAGACGACCTAGCCTACGGTTAACCAGCAGTTTGGGGGTCTCAGGGAGACAAAAAAAACATGGAAGACGTCATAGGCCTATAGGCCTAGTGAAAGGTAATGAAATGACGTTGGTTCAGCCGATTTGAAATGAACATGCATGTGGTAGGTAGTGTTTGACCTTCTGTTTTTTACTATAATAATAATAATAATAATAATAATAATAATAATAATAATAATAATAATAATAATAACAATAGTAATAGTAATAATAATAATAATCTGAATATCAAAGCCAAGTGCAATGTGCTACTCTTGCTATGTTGCATCAAACAATATTTTTTTCCAGTGTTTTGTTGTCCTTAGAAGTAGTGCCGTTGGATTACAAGTATACTGATAAATAAACGAGATTAATTAATTCCCTAAGTTTTGCTTTCATTCAGGTATTGCTTCTTGACCTTACTTGTCATGATAATAATCTATGATGAAATCAAGAGCAGTAACTGGTAACTGGTTGATATTGATTTAAAGTTTTAAGTTAAACCTACTAAAAATTCTGGATAAGGTCTTTGCTTGTAACATTTTCTTCCTTTCTTCATGTTATACTAGATTCAAGGTGCAAGTTAGCACTTATGTAGTTGGATAACTCCATGTGCATGCAACTGCAATTCATTTCATTGGGCCTATTTCATACTCTAAGTACTCCAACTGTGGTGTGGGACTGGGGGCGGAGCCGACTTCTAAGATGAGTTAGCTCGGTTATGGTGATGCTCAGGGGGGTGGGGCTGTGCTATGGTCATGAATGAGAGCAAACTTCAACTAGAGACAATACAGAAGGAGGAGACTATTCTTAAAGAGGTACCTTGACCAAAAAACTGTCTTGCCCGTATCTGCCACCATCAGTGAGGCATCCTGAGCATCATACTAGGATGCTGCACTGCTTTCACTATATGTGGCTGTCATGAAACGCTCTAAACTGTAGATTGTTGACCTGCAGAGAATGAGCTTAACTCCCACAATTTTAAAGAAACAATCTGCACTGTACAGCAGGTACTTAAAGATATAAATTCTTACTCAGAGGCGTTAAAGGATCAATACATTGTGTTGATGTGGAATACAATGCTCTAACAAAAAGTTGGAGTGATCCAAGTGCATAGAATGGTCTAATTGTACAGTAGTCCAATAACTTTGATATTAATATTAATACATACTATGTTAATAATTATTATCCATAATAACGTGCTATCCATGCTGTGTTGAAACACGGATTGTTTTGTTTGTTTTCCTTAGTTGTTTCCTTGACTCAAAACTGAACACATCAAATAAATCAAAGAAAAAATTGTTGCAATACCTACTCTGGCCACAATCCTCCATACTCAACCTCACGTCTTCCTAAGTTGCAATACCTACTCTGGCCACAAGTGCCTTGCATAGTTACAATACCTGCTTTGGACACAATCGCCTTGCATAGTTGCAATACCCACTGTGGCCACAATCGCCTTGTGTAGTTGCAATACCTCCTCTGGCCACAATCTCCATACTCAACCTAGTGTTTTTTCTCACAATTCCTCCGAACGACTGAGTTGACTTTGGGTAAGTATAACATTTGACAGAGACAAGATATAAAAACAACAAAAACACCATTGGAAAGGGCTTGAAATTGACTGAAAAATGTAAAATCCCACCATGTGAAGGGTTTCCCAGATCGCATCACATATAAATGACATTTTTTGTGTTGCACGTAATGACTCCCTTGATTTTAAAAGACGGGTGTGCGGGTGGTTGAAAGAGTTGCACTTTCGCGTGAAGTTGCATTGCGCACACTGGCCACATCTGTAATTGCCATCAGGGACGGGAGGGAATCTTTTTGGCACATGATCAGGTGGTCGGTCCGCCTTGACAACAAGGTTTCGGATGTTGGGGGAGCGCTTGTAAACAAAGCGCGGGGGCTGTCTGAACGAAGCATCTCTGAGATTTGGGTCGGAGCTGAGGATAGGCCAGTGTCTCTTCACTATCGCTTCAAAGTCTCTGCTCAGTGGCGAGTACTGAGTAATGCATGGCAGTCTGTTGTCAGTTTCAGTGTGTCTTTTTCTGTTTAGGCACTGCTCTTGGTCGGTGGTGTGAAACCTGTCTGCTGCACTGTTAATCCACTCTTCGGAGTATTCTCGCTCCCTAAAGCGTTCGGACATAGCAGTACACTGTTGTGCGTAATCTTGGTCAGAGCTGCAGATACGTCGTATTCTGTTGAACTGACTGATAGGTAAATTCTTTTTAAGACTGGTGGGATGGTAACTTTTGCCATGGAGGATGGTATTTCTGTCTGTGGGTTTTTTGTAAAGGTCAGTTTTTAATCGATTGCCGTCTATGGATATCATGATGTCCAAAAAACTGATTTTTTTCTTTATTAAAAACGCCACTAAATTTCAGATTTTAATTTTTCTCATTTAAAAAGTCTTGGAATTCAGACAGCTGGGTTTCTGTACCTTTCCACAGCACAAGAATGTCATCAATGAATCTGTGATAGAAGAGGATGTTATGGAAAAATGGATTGACAGCCTGATTCAGGACCACGTTATGTTCGAAGTGACCTACAAAGAGGTTTGCGTAATTGGGCGCCATGGTGCTCCCCATGGCGGTCCCTTTGATCTGCAAAAAGAAGTCATTCTTAAACATGAAAAAAATTCTTGTCAACACAATTTCTGTCAGGCGTTTGATGCATTCAACACTTGGTGTTCTGGTTTCATGATATGCGCTTAAAAAGAACTCAATTGCGCTGATACCGCCATCATGTGGTATGTTGGTATACAGTGACTCAACATCAAAAGTTGCCAACATGATGTTCGCTGGGAGTTGAATGTCTTTGAGCAGTTTAATCAGGTCCATTGAGTCTTTAATAAACGAGGGAAGAGTGACAACATGAGGTTTTAGGAAGAAGTCAATGAAGGTGGATATTTTTTCGGTTAGTGATCCTATGCCAGCTATTATAGGTCTCCCTGGGGGTTTTTCAAGGTTTTTATGTATTTTAGGGAGAATGTAAATAACAGGTGTCACAGGGTGGTCAACTTTCATGAAATCATATTCATTCTTTGTGATCTCACCACTGTCCAAAAGAGATGTCAAGACTGTTTGTATTTCTTTTTTGTATTTATCCGTTGGGTTCGATCTCAGTCGTTCATAAAAGGTGGCATTTCCTAATTGCCGTCTGATTTCAGCATCATAGTCCTCAGAAGACATTACGACCACGGCCCCACCCTTATCAGCAGATTTAAAGGAGAAGTCCACTTTTTTGAACATTAAGGCCATTTTCTGAGTGGTCTGCAATGTTTTAGAGTCCCCCTCGCCGTTTATTTCATGTTTGCTGCAGTCTCTGTTATTTGGCTGATTTGGATTTGATCTCAACCAGCTTTAGAATGGCCGTCTATGAGCACCTGCAACTCTGTTCTTAAAATCACCTTAAACATTTGTTTTCGAAAGTCTACAGCTCACAAAGTGGTTAGGGGTGTTCACTAGCAGTCCCTAACAAGTTTCAAGGCGAAATATGGCTTCTGTCATTTTTTATTTGCCATTTTGTGAAAGAAAGTGAAAGTGAAAGTGAAACTTAATTTACAAATTGCAACATAAAACACACATAAAACACGACAGATGCCATATTTCGCTACAAAAATTGTTAAGGAACACCAGTGAATACTGCTGAACACTTGCTGAGTTGCATATTCTTGAAAACAAATGTTAAAGGTGTATTTAAGAACAGAGTTGCAGGTGCCCATAGACGGCATTTCTAAAGCTGGTTGAGATCAAATCCAAATCAGCCAAATAACAGAGACTGCAGCAATCATGAAATAAACGGTGAGGGGGACTCTAAAACATTGCAGACCACTCAGAAAATGGCCTTAATGTTCAAAAAACTGGACTTCTCCTTTAATAATCACAGTGGGGTCACTATTAAGTTCTTTCAAAGCCATTCTTTGTTCGTTGGTGAGGTTGTCGTGTACTTTGTACTCACGTTTTTTATTGAATACACGTGAAATGTCATTCTCAACCAAACAAAAAAAAGTCTCTAACGAGGCATTCCTGTGTTTGGGTGGTAAAAAAGTGGATTTACCTCGGAAACTGGTCATTGTGCTTGAATCTGTTGATGCTGTGTTTGGTGACGCTGTGTGTGGGGGCGAAGGGGGACTCCCAGAAGCTCCCATTTCCATTGGCATTGGATAGGGGTTGCTGGAAAAAAACTCCTTTATGCGAAGGGTTCGAAAAAACTTCTGGAAATCCACATACTGTAAGCGTTGAATTCGTTGCAGTAGGTAGTTGGCACAAACGACAGGCTCAAGTTGAGCGCTGAGATGCATGCAGGCGATAGGTCCTTGTTGGAGGGGTTCACCACATTCAACGGCGCGCGCTCCTGGTTGTGCGCGTTGTTTGGTCTTCGTATCTTGCCTCTCCTGCATTTCTTCCTCTTCCTCTCCCTCCTCCTCTCCCTCTCTTGGCATAAGGTGGCTTTTCCTTGGCACCTGTGTGTGCGCGCCTATCCTCAGCTCCGACCCAAATCTCAGAGATGCTTCGTTCAGACAGCCCCCGCGCTTTGTTTACAAGCGCTCCCCCAACATCCGAAACCTTCTTGTCAAGGCGGACCGACCACCTGATCATGCGCCAAAAAGATTCCCTCCCGTTCCTGATGGCAATTACAGATGTGGCCAGTGTGCGCAATGCAACTTCACGCGAAGTGCAACTCTTTCAACCACCCGCACACTGGGAAGTCTTAAAATCAAGGGAGTCATTACGTGCAACACAAAAAATGTCATTTATATGATAAAATGTCCCTGTGGTCTAGCCTATATAGGTAAAACAACGAGGTGCCTTAAAACGCGCATAGCAGAACACAGAAGTAACATAAGGCTGCGTGATGAGAAGAACCCCGTTGCAGTTCACTTCAACATGGCCAAGCACAATCTTGCAACCCTCCAATACATTGGTATCGAACATGTTGCGATCCCTAGACGAGGGGGTGACGTTGACAATTTACTGCTTAGACGTGAAGCCTTTTATATATACACTTTAAATACTATGTCACCTAAAGGGATGAATATGTACTTTGATCTAAAACCTTTTCTGTAACTGTCTTCGATTTGTTTTTGTTTTTTTTTTAAAAACATGTGAAATGTACTTTATATGCTCATGTACTTTATTCACATTTTTAATTTCTTGTTTCTTGAAACTTGCAAATGTTTTTGGTTTTGCCTGATGCATGATGGACACAGGCCAAGATGCCTGTCAATCCATTTGATTGACACCCTTGGGTGCCTTGCCTGGGCGGGTGTATGAATGATCATGTGATATAAGTCACAGCTTCTTCCTGTTACCCATATGCCTGATGAAGATCCAGTGTGATCGAAACGTTGCATTTTAAATAATAAAGTTTATTTTTGGAGCTTATCGGCAGTGTGCAGAGTGACCTACATGGAGCCATGAGGTAAACATAGAGGACAGGTGAGGTCTGTGAAAGGTTGAAGGGTTATTAGACTTGTTCGGGGAAAAAAAAAACGTTTTTGTTGACAATTGCTGTGATTCCCATTCTCCAAGGTGTGGAATGACCAGATATAACATTATTTTGATTTTGGATGTTTATTTTGATCAAAAACACCTGACATTTGGCCCCATTTTGCCTCATAACTTCACTACCATTTCTCTTAGATCATTGTGAGTGGTACCACATGT
Organism: Engraulis encrasicolus; assembly: GCF_034702125.1. Classification (NCBI taxonomy): domain Eukaryota; kingdom Metazoa; phylum Chordata; class Actinopteri; order Clupeiformes; family Engraulidae; genus Engraulis; species Engraulis encrasicolus. Next base: position 69,725 of record NW_026946082.1, read on the forward strand.
AAGCAGACAACATTACCTTTCAGGTGATACCCAACATATTAGTATCTTACACAATTATAGAAGTCTTTAAAGCAGAAATGGGTTAATTTTAGGCAGATTTTGGTGATTTCAGCTCAAACTGTACACAATTGGACCTCAGACAGGTTAACTAATTCAATCAAGTATAGTTCTAAATTGAAGTTTGAAAGGAGATACATTCACTAGCATTTCATATATTGTCAATGACTCTTCCTGTGCTGTCAGAACACAATACATAAAGTAATAGTAGTGCTGATTGCTGATTTTGTTGGTTTGCTCACAAATAAATAATCAGTCTAAGTTTAACCCCTTTCCACAGAGCCTCTGTTATAACCTTACTGTCACCAACGTTGTAATGGCCAAGTCTTAATCTGTTACTTAAGCATCTCAGTAATGCCATAGCAATGTTGTTATGGTGTAGTTGAATCTTTTCAGAAATGAGTGCTGGCCCGCCGTCGGGCCCATCTGCACAAAGAGGCTGCTGGTAGTGCATTCCCAGAAAACCCAGAAAATAAGAATATGTATCAGTTGGGTTGTATTTCCTCGGGTGCTGTCAGAACACAATATCAGGCTTGTACTGAGCATAAAGCATTAAACTAGACTATTACTTCTGTTATTATGACTATTGACTTGACTATTGACTATATGACTTGACTATTACTATACTATTATATTGTATTATGTCCTACTGGAGACATTGAGAATGGACTAGCTCCGAAACGTCTGTCTCTCCAGTTAACCTTAAGACTTCTGTTGTATATTTTCGGCTTCAATACACTTTTTCACACAAGTCTTGTGTGCGCCTCCTTTTTTCCATTATCTTGAGTGATTACTACTTTTTGGGAGTGCTAGCACCAAGCAATACACAAGTATCAAGTTCAAGGCGCAGACGCCGACCTTTGTTGGTCTTTTGTCATTCATTATATTGTATTATGTCCATATAAGAGTAAAATATCTTTTGTGTCCTCAAAAGTATATGTGTGCGTGTGTTGCATTGCCAATAAACCCTGGAGGAATCTCTATGGAGCTCAGCCATTGTAAGACGCTGAAGAAGGCTTAGGCCGAAACGTCTGTCTGTCATGCTAACCCACTAGATTAAAACTACAAGAATTACACCCGAGAGTGCGGCTTTTTTACTATAATATGAGCTCAGCCATTGCAGTCATAGACTGTTCACGCACACGCACACGCACACGCACACACACACACACACACACACACACACACACACACACACACACACTTCATTATCATTCATATTTTGAGGAGACACAAGACATTTTGCTTTCTTAAGTGGATATAATGAGATATAAAAAAATACTTTTGAAGTTGTATGCTCAGTATAAGCCTGATATTGTATATTGTGCTCCTACAGCATCCGAAGACTGATGTAGATCAGTGGTCATTTTATATTCTTAACTGGACACTGTGTGAGATTTTTAGTTGTTTATTTCCAGAATTCATGCTGCCCATTCCCTAATGTTACCTTTTTCATGAATACTTACCACCAGCATCAAATTTTAAGTGTTCATTATAACTGGAAAAATTGCTCTTTTAATACATGAAAAGGGGGATCTTCTCCATGGTCCGCCATTTAGAATTTCCAGAAATAGCCATTTTTAGCTGCAAAAATGGCTGTACTTGGACCATACAATATTTGTTTATTACTTAGTAAACTTTCATGTAAAGATCAAATTTCGCAGTAGGCAGCCCAGTTTCAATGAGCAGCATAGTTGCAGTACCTTTTTTGACCATTTCCTACACAGTGTCCCTTTAAGGACACAGTTTATTGGCATTTTTACACTCAGCTTCTTACTTATGGTTTAGAAGCCCGTTCCAGCCATGTTCAGCTCCACAATCTAACATCACTTACATGTTGACAGCTCCTGGGTCTTTATGAAAATATAGTTGAATGTCTGCACACTCAGCTTTATTTCCCCAGTGTCTGACCCTTTTGTCCTGCACCTGCGTCTTGGATGTGCGCACCACTACCTTACTTGAGCTCCTGGGTCTTTCCCATGTTTGGAGAGTTTGGTGTCTGATTCATTCACTGCTGTATAACATCCTCTTGTTAAACGGAGGAGTAAGGCCAGAGGGGTGTGTGTGTGTGTGCGTGTGCGTGTGCGTGCGTGCGTGCGTGCGTGCGTGCATGCGTGCGTGCGTGCGTGCGTTCGTGTGTGTGAGACTCACTAGTTTCACGCCCTCTCGACCGGGAGGGCTGTACTAGCGCCTTACGTCATTCAGAATGACAGCTGCCCCATGCTGCAGAGGTAGATGGCTATGTGTTTTCAGTTGAGTAGCCTACACCAAGTGAGCGATTTTACAAACGGCACCCCGATGTAACTGCATGTATCTTTATACCGTTAAATCGGGCAGTTTATTGATTTTTTAGGTCAGATTAATGTAGGTTAAACTAATGTAAACCACTGCAAAATTACATTATTGCAAAATTCATTGCAAAATGGCGTATAGCGTGTAGGTGTGCAAAAATGTTTAGGTTAGGGGTGTAACGGTACACAAAAATCACGGTTCGGTACGTACCTCGGTTTTAGGGTCACGGTTCGGTACATTTTCGGTACAGTATATGGGAACAAAATGGAAAACCATTTTCTTCCTCAGCACGTTGCTTATTTCACCAAAATATTGTCAAAATACAAACGAAAAAAAGGAAACATTCAACCTGCTACTTTGGATCGGAGATTTCATCAGTGTAAGAAATAGCACTTTTTCTCAAGGTTTCACAAAGAACAAGCCTCTACACCTGTTTTTTCTTGCATTCTCTCTCAGGGTTCTGCACGAGCCTCTGCATGTAGTGGCAGCATAATGTAAAAACATGAACAGAGTAGCCTTTTACTCAACCTTTCGGTACAGCACTGTTCGATTCGGTACAGGTCTTTTCGGTACGGTACGTCGGTTCGGTTCGATATCGTTACAGGCCTAGTTTGGGCTATTAAAAAACATCGTTATCAACATATTACATGCCATAATAGCCTACTCAATGCAACTGATTTGCAGGTAGTCCAGTTAGTGAAAACGAGGCATAGGCCTATTAGAATCATGGTGTTTATGTTTGTGAATTAAAGTAGGCTTATGATTTTGTACGTGGACAAAATACTACAGTGACAACCTGTAAACCTTGTTCTAGTTGGCACAATATGTTGGTATTTATTTTGGTTAAGCCCATTTCATATTATGAAGCCTGGCATCACCATCTTGTTCATAGCGGAGAGAGAGAGAGACAGACAGAGAGAGAGAGAGACACAGAGACAGAGAGAGAGAGAGAGAGAGAGAGAGAGACAGACAGAGAGAGAGAGAGAGACAGACAGAGAGAGAGAGAGACAGACAGAGAGAGAGGGACAGACAGAGAGAGAGAGAGAGAGAGAGAGAGAGAGAGAGAGAGAGAGACTTTATAGCTCGCTGATCTAAATGAAGGGCTCTCATTTGCCACTTTGCATTATTGTGCAACATAATTATGAAACCGTGTGGTTTAAATGGCCATTACTAATCAGTAGAGGTTATCAGCTCAGCTGTTGTGGACGTGAGAGAAATAGCCAGTAGAGACACAAAGAGGATGTGATGCAGCACACTAAACAGACCACCATGGAAACATTCAGATACAGATACAGATACAGATATCATCATCTTTGCAGTGGCACACACTACAGTGTGTGTGTGTGTGTGTGTGTGTGTGTGTGTGTGTGTGTGTGTGTGTGTGTGTGTGTGTGTGTGTGTGTGTGTGTGTGTACTGTAATGAGCATGTGCTTTTCTGCATTACTCAGTTACTCACAGTCTCTCTCTCTCTCTCTCTCTCTCTCTCTCTCTCTCTCTCTCTCTCTCTCTCTCTCTCTCTCTCTCTCTCTCTCTCCAGGCTTGATGGCTGCAGTATAACAGCAGAGGGCTGTGCTGCGCTGGTCTCAGCTCTATCATCAAACCCATCACACCTGATAGAACTGGATCTGAGTAATAATAATAATCTAGGAGACTCTGGTGTGAAGCAGCTCTGTACTCTACTCAGGAATCCAGACTGTAAACTACAGACACTGCGGTGAGTAAAGACTAAAGAGACAAAGACTGTGTGATGCAGCACACTAAACAGACCAACCATTGACAGTAAATAGAATGGAGACCAAATCGCTATTTGCCATTCAACGCTTTGAAGCCAGATTTGGGAACATTCCACCTTACATTCCACCTTAGCAACGCCAACGCAGGTGCTGATTGGACGACAAAACACCCAATCAGAGAATGCTCAGTTCAAGTCATGTCCCGCCCCTCCCACGATGGCAATAACAAGGGTGAAAAATTAATATCACGCTGCGAGGGTGCTACTGAACCAACCCACTTTTCGGCTGTGCGACTGGTAAGTGTCAATAAAGAAACCTTGATTTTCACTGAAACATAACCCATTAAAAAACTGCTGATCAATAAGTGTGGCGAATATCAATACATAACGGTAATGAAATCTTGAAGGGTAGTTTATAATAGCACTTGAGTAATATTACCTTAGCTAGCGAGTCCCATCCTCATGTCACCCACTTCATCACGTTGTAATTGAAACGTAATGACAGGAAAAAATGACTATTGCATACAAGTTGGACAGTCTTAAAACATGCAATCTGCGAGTTGTGAGCCTTCTCTCAAAACAAGTAGGCTAGTGATCACTCAAAGCAGGACATAACGTCTACTTTGTTTTTTGAAAGCAATAGCCTATGTTCTTGTGCTGCCATGTCTGCAGGCATGTTCTTCAAATTATGTTCAAGATCAGATTAATTGACCCTCACTTACTTCATGCATTTACCAGCTATCCACAGCATAGTCTGCAGTAATTCATCATCAGATGGGTAGGCTTTGTATGAATAGGCCAATTTGAAGTGCCACCAGGAATCTTGATGTGCCCTGTATTTAAAGGGACACTGTGCATCAAATGGTCAAAAAAGGTACTGCAACTATGCTGCTCATTCAAACTGGGCTGCCTATTGCCAAATGTGATGTTTACATGACAGTTTTCCAAGTAATAAACAAATATTTTCTAGTATGGTCCAAAAAGAGTCATTTTTGCAGCTAAAAATGGCTATTTGTGGAAATTCAAAGTGGCGGACATGGAGAACATCCCCCCTTTCATGTATGACAAGACAAGTGAAATTTTCCCAGTCATAACTAATACTTTGAATTTGATGGTGGTGGCAAGTATTCATGAAAAAGGTATCATTAGTGAATGGGTAGCATGGATTCTGGAAATAAACAACTAAAAATCTCACACAGTGTCCCTTTAAATAAACACTTACTATTATCATCCCAATGTTTCTTGTGCTTGAGACCTGTATATTAACATGCTTTTACCATTTGACTTCTCATAATGCTGAACAGAAAAGGCCAGAACAGGTTTTACGTATGTGTAATGTATTTTTATATAGTGCTTAATACAAACGCACACAGCCATTACTTAATAACTACTGACAATTTCAGGATTTAGCAGTACAAATTGTGTAGTTTATTTACATATTGTTTTGGTTTGTATAAACCAAACAAAACAGTTTTTGTTTGTCCTTGCAATAACCACAGCAACACCATGGAAGGCCCGTCACAGCAGCTGATGATGGGCACCCTGTCAGATTTGGTTTGTCCATGTTCTGAAAAGAGCAAGAGAAAGGGTTGACAAATTATTTTAGACAGTTCAGATAGTCAGGTGTCAGAACAAAGGCCCAGTGGCCTCTGAATAAAAGGCTTAGTTCTGCCTGTTGTAGCTAATTGTAATATGATGTTATGGACCAAAAGCCGTGAAAGACAGATGAAACTTACGGGCGACGCGGATGGTGTCCTTGCCAGCTCTTGGAGGTCCTCAGGTGGCTCTAGGCCACACACAGTAATCAGTAGTCCGCGGGGCCGTGGAAGTCCTCCACCTGCTGACAAGTCACGTCAATCACCAACTCCCACATCTGCTGGCCTGAAACACACAGCCATGGATATAGTACCAGTTATATTTTATTACTATACACAAACATATGAGGGTGATCGCTTTACTCGGGAAATAGATCTTAGGTATAGAATCAGGAAGCATAATGTAAAAAACTAAAAAAAAAAAACCTAACATCTAAGTGTAGGCCTAATTTCAGTCTCTTGCTGATGTGTTAGGGGACATTATACAAATCACTTGGTTACATTTTGTTTATCTTCGCCTCATAAGAGCCACACAGCGCAAGGCTATGGATTGCTAGAACCAGGCTTGTGATAATGACTCACATGTGTAATATAGTGTAGAGATGGCAGTCGTGGCAGTGGCTCAAATCCTTATCCAGGAGTGGTCCTTCTCTGGTGTGCCTGCTGAGGTGTACTGTTCAGAGAGGTACAAAAAAGGCACATGGAGGGTAATGAGAACAATATCCATTTTGTATACAAACAACTTTAATAAATAGCTGAACTTGTATATTAGTGGCAGGTTTTGGGGTTAAAAAAATGTCAGCATGGTATGAATATCCAGTAAATAGATACTGTATGAGGTATATTTCATTGAATGGCACTCGACCTGTATGCTACAGCCATGGATATGGACAATAGTCTTGTATTTTATTAATTATAACAATAATAGCTGTACAGAGGAATTGGATCTCAGGTCTAGGATCAGGAAGCATATTGTAAAGGTAGTATTTGAAAAATTACTAAAGTTGTAACGCCGCATTATGTAATAACGGTGCAATATGTAATAATGTAACAAATTATTACATAATGCGGTGACAATTGCCGCATTGTGTAATAATTTACGCATTTCGTAATAAATTTCTTGAACGCATTTCGTAATAACTTTTTTCTCATCTTGTAATAAATTATTACAAAATGCGAAATTTATTACGGAATGCGGCCGCAACTTTTTTTTTTGATGGAAATGTAATAACATGGTGCATTATGTAATAATCTATATGGATATGTTTTTTCTGCACTTGGATTCAATACACACATAGTCTCAGTGACATGGTAGTCACTGCCCTCTCTCTCTCTCATTCTTCTCAGTTCTCAAACTGCTCGAGAGTCGTGAATGATGCGGTTAAAACCGTTAAGAAATCATTTCACAACTTGTGTGTGAGAGAGAGAGAGAGAGAGAGAGAGAGAGAGAGAGAGAGAGAGAGAGAGAGAGAGAGAGAGTGTGTGTGTGTGTGTGTGTGCGTGTGTGTGTGTGTGTGCGCGCGTGTGTGTGTCCGCTGACGCACGGAGACAAACCTGGCCCATATTGATCCGACGTAGATAGAGGGAGTCGCCGTGTTCAACCGACATACTAAGCACCGCAGAGAATAGGCCAGGTTCTAATATTGTAACACCTTTCCAGACCTATAGGCTAAATTTCAAGAAGTGAAATGGCCTTAAACAGTGGCAGTATCCACCAGATACCGTCTGAACCGTTTTATTATTTAAAATAATAATCATATTTTTTTGTAGGTTTCCTCCATGTCAATGCGCTGCAGCAGCGCCATGAGGGTGTGCCAGACCGTTATTATGTGGCTCTTCATTAGGTTTCAAAATAACATTGTTAACCTAATATAATGTCTGATTGATATGAACTCCATTTGTGCATATAGCATATTTAATTTTATGTTTTCGATGTGTTTCCCTCATTGTGGAGTCACTGTTGGATCCAGAGTCCTGAGTTGGGTAGGCTAGGTGTAGCCAAAAGAATCCCCCTCCCCATCACAGAGCTATCGCGCACTACCCACCACCGACTGTTTTTATTGCCCCAATCCCCCACACTTCGTTTGCACATTAAGATTGTCATTATTAGGGTATGGCACATGACTTTTTTGGAGTTTATTAACGCTGCTGTACTGGCCTATAGCCTAGAAACTTGACTGTGACTTTATGGCGCTTCGTTTTTGTCGAAAAAAAAAAACCCCGATATGCTTCCGAAGCATAACCTGACACGGTGGTTTTGAACTGCTGGAGAGAGTGAACCTCTTTCTCCAGGCCCACATAGTATCCACATTTCCATCTTTTTTTCTGAAGTTGAGGACTGTTTCGTACCTCTGTCAGTAACCGAATCCCTTCCGACGTTGTGTCTTTTGCGCATGGAGTGGACAGTGTGCCAAATTGGGTCGTAGCAATGTTTTAACTATATGCAGTAGCCTACACTCACGGGGCATGACCAGGATTTGAAAAATAACAGGTTTGATTCTTGCGGTGATTGCTGATAGCCAGCTGGTCCAGCGGTGGATTACGTGTCGTAACCATAGCCTACACAAAACCAGGCGAGACTCGCTCTTGCAGACAACATTGCTCTGCGAGAAAGATCATCCCTGTCTTCCTGCCGATTCATTCCCTTTGTCATCGTCCCTCTTTTCCTGTTAGTAATTTGGACCTGGCATGTTTATCCCCGTAATTTGTAAAACCGGCAATCAAACGTGCGCGCAGCACTTTACAAAGACGCAGGTATCCTCTCTATCAAAGGAACGCTTTCTCCGCGTGTGGTGTGCTAGATTTTCCGTATCCTCATGGATTGGCAAGACATGTTGGGAGACTTCAATTCAATTCAATTTACTCCCGATTTTGTAGAGATATTATGCTATCCAGCAAAATGTCAGGATAGCAAATAGCCTAACGTTGGCATGCTGATGCAAGCTCGATGGTGAAACAAGACGCATGCAAATAATCGATCTACTTCCCCAAGCATAGCCTACTGAAAATGTCCAGCAGGTCCAACGTGTTTTACACAGTCATATACAGTATATCACGAAAGTGAATACACCCCTCACAGTTTTGCAGATGTTTGAGTATATCTTTTCATAGGAAAGCATTACAGAAATGTAACTTTGACACAATGATTAGTGACCTTTTAACAACATATTTATCCGCTTAAATTTCTTGTTCACTCAGAAAAAAACAAAATACAGCCATTAATGTTTGAACATGTACTCACAAAAGTGAGTACACCCCAGATTAAAATCCGGTAGAGAAGGGGCTATGTTGGCTCAAATCGTCTCAAAATGAAAAGGGATGACAAGGGAGGTCATCAGTGTGCGTTTCAACCTTTCTTTGAATTGAACTTTTACATTTTGAGTCTGCATCTGGCTTAAATAGATTGGTGTGAGATTTGAATGCAATCCTATGGAGAATATCATGATCTGCTTCAGTAGTCACAGTGCATGTTGACATGTATGTTTCTTTTAGGTGTATTTCAGATTGCCAATGTTGACAGCATTCATGCATCCCCAAACCATGTCAGTCCCACTACCATGCTTGGCTTATGAGAGGATACACCTTTTTTGTACAACTCACTTGTTTACCACCACACATGCTTGACACCATCTAAAGCAAATTTGTTTATCTTGGTCTCAAGAGAGATGAACAGACCAAGGATATGGATCACTGGAACCATGTTGTGTGATCTGAAGAGACCAAGTTAAACAAATTTGCTTTAGATGGTGTCAAGCATGTGTGGTGGTAAACAAGTGAGTTTTACAAAAAAGGTGTATCCTCTCATAAGCCAAGCATGGTAGTGGGACTGACATGGTCTGGGGATGCATGAATGCTGTCAACATTGGCAATCTGAAATACACCTAAAAGAAACATGCATGTCAACATGCACTGTGATTACTGAAGCAGATCATGATATTCTCCATAGGATTGCATTCAAATCTCAAACCAATCTATTTAAGCCAGATGCAGACTCAAAATTTAAAAGTTCAATGCAAAGAAAGGTTGAAACGCACACTGATGACCTCCCTTGCCATCCCTTTTCATTTCGAGACGATTCGAGCCAACATAGCCCCTTCTCTACCGGATTTTAATCTGGGGTGTACTCACTTTTGTGAGTACATGTTCAAACATTAATGGATGTATTTTGTTTTTTTCTGAGTGAACAAGAAATTTAAGCGGTTAAATATGTTGTTAAAAGGTCACTAATCATTGTGTCAAAGTTACATTTCTGTAATGCTTTCCTATGAAAAGATATACTCAAAAATCTGCAAAACTGTGAGGGGTGTATTCACTTTCGTGATATACTGTAGGCCTACTCCCACTAAAGACATCTCCCAAACTCAACGACGAGTGCTGCCAGTGCACATTTCGCCCCTAGCACCACACACGTGGACAGCTCGCAATGCAAAAATAGGTAGGCTATATAGCCTAGGTAATATTTGTGCAGGCATTAGGTAATATTTGTGCTGGCATTTTTGTTTCAGTTTTGTAACGGATTATAGCAGCTGAAGACTTGATTTCTTCTAGCCTACGGGAATACTTTTTTAGTTTGGTATAATTACGGACAATGCAAATAACTGTTTTTTGTGACATGCTGACATTTTTGGAGGGAATATAATCGAATGTCCCGCCGCCTGGTTTATTGTTTTGTGACGTGCATGTGGATGAGCTTTATTGAAGTTTCATGTAATAGGCCTACTGAGCAGTGAACTGAAATTGAAAATAGGCTATATGCCATTTTTACAACATGGCATTTTTCTCGGGTGCTATGAGTTATTGTTTTGCACCGAGTAGGAAACGTTTGACGCCATGCCACTCACAGTGAGTGACCATATTATTTCTCATCATTGTCGGCAAAGGGTAGGGCCTTCCAACCATAGCCTATTGTATAGTTTGGTCTTTTTGTTGCCTGTAAGCCAATCCCATCGTGAAACTGTAACGCGCTTCACATAAGAGTAGTGCCGCGGTTTCAGCACCATGGACAGAGGGCGCAAGTCTATTTAGGCGGCAGGCATGTCTTTACTCCACGGCAAATGCCGTTTTTTGGGAAAAATATTAAAGTAGTCGCTATTTCTAAGTAGCCTATGTAATGGTCTACTTTGAGACTGTTTTAGATTTGCCTATGAAATGCATCTCTCATGTGAAAGCAAAGGAGAGATAGGCCTAGATATCGCCCCCCTGTTTATAATCGCAAATTACGCATGGCCACAGACAGTGCGGAGACCCAGAACAGTTTAATATTCTAGATAAACCGATAGACCCGCTGATCTGTCTTTTTTAATACACAATGCACAAACACAGTAATAGACCATTTTCAATAGCCCACATACAATATAGGCCTAACTGTCCACTTTTCCCAGCATCTCTACTACAACCAAAATGGTTGGTAAACCTACATCCACAAGCGAGAGCTGAGCCAGAACTTTAGTTGGACTCCCTCTATCTACGCCAGCGAGGAGCCCAATATTTTAGAAGTAGGTCTAGCCTAGCTGTAAAATGATACATTTTCATTAAAAATATTGCAGTTTGGCTTTGTTATAGACTGTGAATTTCACATATATGTTTCAAAACACCTCTCCTGACAACATCCAGTATATATTTAGTTATAAATTTCACCTAAACGTTACCCTTTAAGTCCCATCTTGGCTCTTTGGAAATAGTCTTACCATTCCAAAGGCCACTTAGAAATAGCGACTATTTTAATATTTTCCCCAAAACGACATGAATCAAATCCCACGAAAAGACCAGCCATTACAAGTGACTCGTGGGGAGCTGTCCAAGCTCGTGGTGCTTATTTTTTCCCGATATTTCCCCATTGCTGGGAACTGGTAAGTAGACTTGATAGAATTCCAGAACGTTACTAACGGTCGCACACCTCTCAAAATCCATTCGCACTTGGATCATGGCATCCTTCACAGCACTGCAACAGTCCTGAGGCAAGATGTATAAAGGTATGGGCTTCTTTTTGATTTTGAAAAATCTGATCTCAGAAGAATTTGTGGTAACTCTTTATAGTGAAATGTCTAGGCTTGTGTAGACGGCTGATCCCTCATTATAGGCTAGGGGGGAGCCTAACCGCCATACTGACACTTTTTTGATACCGCCATTCCGATAGGCCTTGGCTAGGCCTATTTGCTCTTAAGGCGTCCAACGTGTGTGTTAGGCACTATCAAAGAGACACCTTTTTGTCGAAACACAAGAAGCTTTTTTACAAACAGGGAGCTCTGTTAAGACCATGTGCAGTGCAGCCAAAAAGGGGTCGTCTTGTTTTCTTGTGCAATAGGGAATAATAATGATAGGCATAATAATAATAATAATAATAATAATAATAATAATAATAATAATAATAATAATATTGCCAAAATAATGTTCTGACTTTTATCTAAATTATTTGGTGATATCCCTCACAACAGTGCAAAAGCACATAGGCCTAATGGCGAGAGTTTTTCCCTCAGCACGTAATGAAAGCTAATCGGACGTCTAATGACAGGTGGTGCTGACGGACAGCGCATGAGGGAAAGAAGTTGCAAACTTGATCGTGTTCGGTTTCGTCAGTCCAACGGAAAACTTCTGGCTATAGAAGTGGAACGAGAAACTTCTGGTTTCTTGCTTTGCAAGAAGAAAGTCTCCTTACTCCACGGGCAAAAAGCACCATGGTCAGACCCTGGCGCGCAAGGTCATGTAGGCAGACATGAAAGACTCACTACTCCACGGGCAAATATCGGGGAAAATTAAGCACCACCAGCATGGACAGCTCCCCACGAGTCACTTATAATGGTTGGTCTTTTCCTGGGATTTGATTCATGTCGTTTGGGGGAAAATATTAAAATAGCCCTTGTAATGGTAAGAATATTTCCAAAGAGCCAAGATGGGGCTTAAGATCAATATGGGCCAGGTTTGTCTCCGTGCGTACACACACACACTCTCTCTCTCTCTCTCTCTCTCTCTCTCATCATTATGTGGTCACTGTGTAGTAGGATAGCCTACTCGCACCGAGGACCACAACTGCACAGGTTTCTCCTGCGCTTTCGAGATCCGCGCCACAGACCCAAGTGCAAGACAAGTTTTCACCACCTCGTGAAGTGTTTAGACCTGGCCTATTTAATGTCGCTGTAAATTGGTGTAATGTAGCAGAAAGTGCGAGACATTCGCTGGACTCGTTGCACGCAACAAGTTGTGAAATGATATCTTAACGGTTTTAACCGCATCATTCGCGACTCTCGAGCAGTTTGAGAACTGAGAAGAATGAGAGAGAGAGAGGGCAGTGACTACCATGTCACTGAGACTAGGCTATGTGTGTGCTGTACCTACTGAATCCAAGTGCAGAAAAAACATATCCATATAGATTATTACATAATGCACCATGTTATTACATTTCCATCAAAAAAAAAAGTTGCGGCCGCATTCCGTAATAAATTTCGCATTTTGTAATAATTTATTACAAGATGAGAAAAAAGTTATTACGAAATGCGTTCAAGAAATCTATTACGAAATGCGTAAATTATTACATAATACGACAGTTGTCACCGCATTATGTAATAATTTATTACATTATTACATATTGCACCGTTATTACATAATGCGGCGTTACACAAGTCCACATTCACAAGGCAATTTACAGTACCTCCTAGGCTCTGAGTTCCCAAGGAGAAATGTGCTTATCCGCAACAGAGTGGTACATGTCATAGCATTATCACAATCTGGGAAGGCCTACTTGACTGACAATAGTCACATTAACAGACTAAAGCTGCACAATGTATTGATTGATGTAAATTTGCTTTCTTATACTGGGAGTGTGTACTTACATGTGGTAGCCTATTGGCAGATTCTTGTTGGGACATCACATCTGCAATGACAGAAAACAACACAAGGGAGAACATTACTCCTAAGAGGAACGATGGCATGTACAGTGCCCTCCATAATTATTGGCACCCCTGGTTAAGATGTGTTTTTTAGCTTCCAATTATTTTATTTTTTTTCTAAATAATATGGGACCTTAATGGAAAAAAAGAGAAAAATCCAACCTTCAATACAAGTGCATTTATTCAGTGGGGAAAAAATCCCACATAAAGAAATAATTATTTGACATCAAATAATGTGTGTCACAATTATTAGCACCCCTGGTGTTAATATTTTGTACAACCCCCTTTTGCCAACAGAACAGCACCTAATCTTCTCCTATAATGTTTCACAAGATGGGAAAAGACAGAAAGAGGGATCTTCAGCCATTCCTCTTTGCAGAATCTCTCTAAATCATGCAGAGACCTGGGTCCTCTCTTCTGTACTCTCCTCTTCAGCTCACCCCACAGGTTCTCAATGGGGTTGAGGTCAGGGGACTGAGATGGCCATGGGAGGAGCTTGATTTTGTGTCTGGTGAACCATTTCTGTGTAGATTTGGCCATATGTTTAGGGTCATTGTCTTGCTGAAAGACCCAGTGACGACCCAGCTTCAGCTTTCGGGCAGAGGGCAACAGATTTTGATTTTAAATGTCCTGGTATTTCAAAGCATTCATGATGCCATGCACCCTAACAAGGTTCCCAGGGCCTTTGGAAGCGAAACAGCCCCACAGCATCACTGACCCACCCCCATACTTCACAGTGGGTATGAGGTGCTTTTCAGCATGCGCATCTTTCGTGGTACGCCAGACCCACTTAGAGTGTTTGTTGCCAAAAAGCTCAATCTTGGTCTCATCTGACCAAAGCACACGGTCCCAGTTGAAGCCCCAATACCGCTTGGCGAACTCCAGACGCTTGCGTTTATGATTGTGAGTGAGGAAAGGTTGTCTCCGTGCATGCCTCCCAAACAGCTTGTTGGCGTGTAGACAGCGCCTGATGGTTGATTTGGAGACTTTGTGACCCCAGGATGCTACCATTTGTTGTAATTCTGTAACAGTGAGCTTTGGAGATCTTTTGATTTCTCTTACCATCCTCCTCAATGTGCGTGGTGGCAAAATAAACATGGGTCCTCGTCCAGGCTTGTTTACCACTGTTCCAGTTGTTTTGAACTTCTTAATTATTCCTCTCACAGTGGATATGGGCAGCTGCAGTTGAGTGGCAATCTTCTTGTAGCCTCTGCCTGACCTGTGAAGGTCGACGCACATCTGCCTCACTTGTATGCTGTGTTCCTTTGTCTTTCCCATGTTTAAGAGTGGATAAGAGAAATGGCCTCGGTGTCACGTCATGTTTATACCCCAGGGAAACAGGAAGTGATGAATTACTAATTAAATGTTCCTACATACTCTGGTAAACTTTGTAAACTACTGTAGAAATGACAGAAATGCTTCAATTATATTTATTTCCTGGGAATTGTTAAGGGTGCCAATAATTGTGGAACAGGTGATTTAATGAAAAATAATTATTTTTTAGTCAGGGATTTTTTTTTTTCTTACAATTCATTTGAGTTGAAGGCTACATTTTCCTACAATTTTCAGTGTGACAGTATTCTTCTGCAATAAACACTGAATTTATTTTAAGGCTTTTAACACCTCTCAACCAGGGGTGCCAATAATTGTGGAGGGCACTGTAATTGGCCTCCATAGTTTTATAGACAAAACGGTACCGTCCACATGCAGCACAATGACAAACATCTAACTTCAGCATATGGGTATCAAACATTCAACTTTCACATGTCAACAGCCTAAGCATGAATATGCACAATATTAAGACGACAGATAAAACATTAAACTATAATCAAAATTTCGCGGTATGAAAATGACCTCCGCCTATTATATTAAGCAATGTCTCAACATAAATTCTGCTAACTGAGTCACCCTACAATATGAACAATAACTGAGGAATGATGCATTTTGCAGGTGTACGCCACAAACCTAGAACTATTAGTTTATGTGCTCAGACTATCAGCTGAAATGAAATTATAGTGAAATGATGACAAGCAAAACTATCTAACCTGTCACCTGTGCAATGTTACGGTTTTGCTATTTAACTTCTAGCTAGGCTTGGGATGTGAAATAAACAAACCCAGTCAGTCAGGCAAGTCACCTGACGCCGAAGTCCTGGTTGGAAATTATGTTATATGCCACCACAACTTCTACAAACAAATAGTATGTCAGCAAACAATCCACCACCACCAATGCCCTGGATTACTAAATGAGCTTGAAATTTACCTTCACCAACTTTTGTGTAAAGTCTGAGGTGCATGTAGCATGCTGAGGGAATTAGTTAGCGTAGACACGAACCAAGGAGGTCGGGTGTACCTAATCACCGGAACGGACCGAAACGGACAGGAACTTACCGCAACGGACCGAAACGGGCCAGAACGGAACGGAACGGACCCAGATTTTGCATAATAAGAGCACATTACGCTGCGAAACGTACCGGAACTGACTGAAACTGGCCAGAACGGACCGGAACGGTCTCAGATTTGGTCAAAACTGACCGAAACGGACCCATGAATTAGTCAGAACTGCGCACTTGCGCTTACGCCTGTCTCGGAGCATGGGCACCGAAAGCGCAGGAGACACCTGCGCTGTCATGGGCCTCGCTGCGAGAGACACGCGGACCCTCTTGTGACCACTTGGGATATTTTATTTCTAGTCAACATTTCAAGTATCGTTCGAGATTCAGAGCGTGTAAGTATCTTTCGAGATTGAGAGCGTGTAACAATGAGTATATACAGTGGTGCTCATATGTTTACATACCCCAGCAGAATATATGCTTTCTCTGCGATTTCTCACGAAATATGACGGATTACACAAAACCTTTTTTTTCACTCATTGCTAGTGACTGGCTTAAGATATTTATTAGCAATATTCTGTGTTTACTCTTTCAAAAGCATGATCACAACCCAAACTACCCAAATGACCCTGTTCAAAAGTTTACATACCCTAGTTTCTGATGCTGAATATGGCCCTGCTTAACATCAAGGACCGCTCTAAATTGTTTGTGGTAGTTGTGGATAAGGCTCTTAATGTTCTCAGATGACAAAACAGCACATTCTTCCTGGCAAAATGGTTGTTTCCTATAATATCTTTGGGTGTCTTGCTGGAACCTCACATTTGAGGTTTCCCCTGAGTGGCTCAATGATGTTGAGATCAGGAGAGTGAGATGGTCGCTCAAAAACCTTCATTTTATTCTTTCTGAAGCTAATGATGGGTTGATTTGGCTTTCTGTGTCGAAATATTGTCATGTTGGCACTGTTGGAATTTCAATTCAGAAATGCAATATGAGGGGTTTGGTTGGAATCAAGCCAATGGGCAAGGGAATCATTGCATTGCAATGATCATTGCAAGGGAAATTGTTCAGGAGGCATAGGACAACCAAAAAAATAACTTCAGGTGAAATGTAGGACAACATGAAAAAATGTTTTAAACTGTACAGGAAAGAGGCACTTGAGGAAAGATGGGCTGTTGGGGGTTGCCAGGAGAAAGCCATTACTACAAAAATGCAAACATGTTATTTTGCATATGATACACCAAATAGCATAGTGAGAAGCATCAGAATGCATCTAACAAAGTCATTTGGAAAAATTAGATCAATATGGAACTTTTTTCAGCCACTATTAACAGTACCATTTGGAGAACAGTCAACGGAGCCTATGATGAAAGTTACACCATCCCTTCTGTGAAACATGGTTATGGACCACTGATGTCATGGGGACATTTGAGTTACAAATGCACTACACTTTTGGTCCATACTCACAGAATGATGAATACATTGCCCCGTGAAAAATACTGGAGGAAACTTGACACTCATCAGCCTTGAATCTGCACATGGTTCATTGTTGGACATGCCAACATGACAATATTTCAGCGCAGAAAGCCAAATCAACCCGTCATTAGCTTCAGAAAGAATAAAATTAAGTTTTTGTGCGACCGTCTCACTCTTCTGATCTCCACACTCAGGGGAAACCTCAAATGTGAGGTTCCAGCAAGACACCCAAAGGTAATATAGGTAACAACCATTCTGTCAGGAAGAATGTGCTGTTTTGTCATCAGAGAACATTAAGAGCCTTATCCACAACTACCACAAACAATTTAGAGCGGCCCCTGATGTTAAACAGGGCCATATTCAGCATCAGAAACTAGGGTATGTAAACTTTTGAACAGGGTCATTTGGGTAGTTTGGGTTGTGATCATGCTTTTGAAAGAGTAAACACAGAATACTGCTAATAAATATCTTAAGCCAGTCACTAGCAATGAGTGAAAAAAATGGTTTTGTGTAATCCTTCATATTTTGAGAGAAATCGCCAAGAAAGCGTATATTCTGCTGGGGTATGTAAACATATGAGCACCACTGTATATATCGTGGAGTATTGAAAGTTGCTGGCCAAAACCATGACAAGCACGAAGAAAGGCTTCACGTTACCTAAACAGTTTTATGGAATACCCTATGTCTCTCTCACCTGTTGACACAAGGAGCACTATGAAGACAAGGAGAGGGAGAGACAGATATGTCGATGTGTGTGTGTGTGTGTGTGCGTGCGCGCGCGTCTCCACTGACGCGCTAGAGAGCTGCCCCAATAGACTATTGACCAGCTTAAACTTCACTGGTGAATAAACAGTAGCCTACAGTTCTAAGGAGTTGTAAGCATTTTCATAGCACCCTATAGGCATATTCCCACATGTCAATGTGTTAGGCCTAGTCACTCCATCCATACACTAGCCAATGCGCAATTTCGCTGGTAAACTGGTAGTTTCACGTGACTTTGACATCATCATATAACAGCAGAATATTATGGAAATAAGTCCCGCATAAATGCTAACGTATTGGGAATTGTTTGCAAACTTTAGAAGTAGGCCTAGGCTAGAAATTCGTTTTAGTAACTTGTTCACATCTTGTAGCCTATCCAACATAGGCTAATGAAACCTCGGGGCCAGCCAGTTAGACCTATTGTGTGCCGTTAATTCCTCCTTTGCGACTTTTCCATGCCCTCCTTAATATTCCAGACAGATGGCAGCGCATGGAACATTTTTTGTTGTTGTCTTTTTTGTTCTTTGATTTTGTGTCCTCTGTGGACTGTGTATGCTAGGACTATAATACGAGAGAGGCTACTACCAAAAAAACATTTGGGTGCTCCACCAGCTAAGACTTACCTCTGGAATTACAACTGCTGACAAATGACAGCTTGGACTGTTTGAGAATTGAAATGACAGCCATGACAGGTTCTATGTTTTGAACAACCTTTCATAGTTTATGGAATAATTTTGTTTTACGGTCATTTGATATCACAGATGGCTTCTCAAAGATTTTTGTGTAATGTGTTTTAATGCAACATCTGGGTCCGTTTCGGTAGGGTTTCGCTGAATCTGGGTAAGTTCCGGTCTGTTTCGGAGCGTAATGTGTTCTTATTATGAAAAATCTGGGTCCGTTTCGGTCAGTTTTGGCTAAATCTGGGTCCGTTCCGGTCCGTTCTGGCCCTGTTTCGGTCCATTCCGGTAAGTTCCTGTCCGTTTCGGTCCGTTTTGGTCCGTTCCGGTGATTTGGTGCACCAATGAGGTCTAAATAAGACAGATTTGCACCTGCTAGTCTCTCTATATACAGCTCTGGTCTGCAGTAGAGGAACTGATTAAGTCTACACTAAACCCAATGTACGTCAAAGAAACACAGTTTGCTTATATACTTACATACATTCATGTTAGAAGTTACTTACAGACCTACAGAGGCCAGTCACTTTAATGGCATGTTTGATGGAGACACGATGCAATAACAGAGCTAGTCTTAGCATCATTACACTCAACATGTCTCGCTGACAGCGCTTAAAAAAAAAAAAAACCTGAGGCACATGCCACAATGTATTTGCCCGCCATATTATGGCTATTACTATGACCACAGTGTTATTTAAAAGTCAATGTAATTTGCTATGCAAACAAGTTTGTCAGTCATGTTGGTCAAACAACTGTAATAAAATGTTTCATTTTACTTACCTAAACATCAGCGCTCCAGCTCAGAGTACGGTAACACCCGATTTCACAAGGAGATGGCCAAACAATGGCAACAGTATATCAATCGATCGAGTTGATGTTCAAAGTTTATGAAAGTAATATCAGGAGCAACACACAGGTGGACAAGATTGCCCAGTTCCAGGCACGCAAGCACAGACAAGTAGTAGTCATGACGACGGTCCTCTTGCTCAGCATGCGCCTGACTGAAAAGAATCCCAACTGTCAATCAAACCATCTTCTGATGCTCATTGGTCAATTCAACTTTTAATATCTCTCTAAAATAAAACTTCACCACAAAAAAGACCACCCTGGTAAGTTGGAGAGCAAGGGGACCTACTAGTTGAGCGAAAAATGATCCCCCTGGAGTGGCATTTAAGGGAGATACAGGGTTTTAAGTCTCCCATAGGAATGAATGGGATTTGGCCATTTTTTGGTCTTTTTGGGTCCAACCTTGGCTCCAACTTGGCTTCAACAATGAAATAGAATTTTGGCCTCCATTCTATTTACTCTCAATGAGACCAACACTATCACCATGGCAACATTCAGATACAGATATCAGCCTTTTTGCGGTGGCAAACACTACAGGTGTGCATGTGTGTGTGTGTGTGTGTGTGTGTGTGTGTGTGTGTGTGTGTGTGTGTGTGTGTGTGTGTGTGTGTGTGTGTGTGTGTGTGTGTG
>NW_026946082.1:100000-102500 GCF_034702125.1 Engraulis encrasicolus
AACAGAATATGGAGCCTGACCTCACAGTAACCCAAACTCACAGTCACAGATTCAGGTATAGGCAAGATGACATCACATCACATCACACATCGCATACACTCTGAAACGCCTATTTGACCTTTTACCTTTCAGGTTATACCCAATATATTAGTATCCTATACAATTATAGCTGTCTTTAAAGCAGACATGTGTTAATTTTAGGCGGATTTTGGTGATTTCAGCTCAAACGGTACACAACTGGACCTCGGACAGGTTAACTAATTCAATTAAGTAGTTCCACATTCACTAGCATTTCATATATAGCCAATGACTCTTCCTGTGGTGTCAGAACACAATAAATAAAGTAATAGTGCTGATTGCAGATTGTGTTGGTTTGCTCACAAAGAAATAATCAGTCTATAGTTTTAACCCCTTTCCACAGAGCCTCTGTTATAACCTTACTGTCACCAACATTGTAATGGCCAAGTCTTAATCTGTTACTTAAGCATCTCAGTAATGCCATAGCAATGTTGTTATGGTGTAGTTGAATCTTTTCAGAAATGAGTGCTGGCCCGCTGTCGGGCCCATCTGCACAAAGAGGCTACTGGTAGTGTATTCCCAGAAAACCCAGAAAATAAGAATATATATCAGTTGGGTTGTATTTCATCGGGTGCTGTCAGAACACAATATCAGGCTTATACTGAGCATAAAACACAAAACTACTAGACTATTAATTCCGTTATTATATCTTATTATGTCCATATAAGAGTAAAATATCTTTTGTGTCCTCAAAAGTATATGTGTGCGTGTGTTGCATTGCCAATAAACCCTGGAGGAATCTCTATGGAGCTCAGCCATTGTAAAACGCTGAAGAAGGCTTAGGCCGAAACGTCTGTCTGTCATGCTAACCCACTAGAATAAAACTACAAGAATTACACCCGAGAGTGCGGCTTTTTTACTATAATATGAGCTCAGCCATTGCAGTCATAGACTGTTTCAGCTTTGACCATCTGGCAAGCAACAGGCCTATATAGAAGCCTCACAGTTTGGACCATGACAGTCCAGAATAGCTATGTCCACCAGGTAATAAGACAGACGAATTCAAGATCAGCAGATCACACACACACACACACACACACACACACACACACACACACACACACACACACACACACACACACACACACACACACACACACACACACACACACACACGCACACACACACACACACACACACACACACACACACACACACATAAATGCTCTGTTTATGCTCAGTACACGGCTTCAAGCCTGGTATTGTGCTCCGACAGCATCCGAAGACTGATGTAGATCAGTGGTCATTTTATATTTCTTAAGGACACAACTGTTGACACAGTTTATTGCCATTTTTACACTCTGCTTCTTACTTATGGTTTAGCAGCCCGTTCCAGCCATGTTCAGCTCCACAATCTAACATCAGTCACTTACATTTTGACAGCTCCTGGGTCTTTATGAAAATATAGTTGAATGTCTGCATGCTCAGCTTTACTTCCCCAGTGTCTGACCCTTTTGTCCTGCACCTGCGTCTTGGATGTGCACTGCGCACCACTACCTTATTTGAGAGGATAGTTGACACATGAGGTAATCATAGAGGACAGGTGAGGTCTGTGGGACTACGGGACTCACTAGTTTCACGCCCTCTCGACCGGGAGGGCTGTACTTGCACCTTACGTCATTCAGAATGACAGCTGCCCCATGCTGCAGAGGTAGATGGCTATGTGTTTCCAGTTGAAGTAGCCTACACCATCAAGTGAGGGATTTTACAAACGACACCCCGATGCAACCGCATGTACCTTTATACCGTTAAAGTGGGCAGTTAGTCACAGCTAAATAGTCACAGTTAGTCACAGTCACAGGTAGTCTACAAGGGGCCGATATTGAAAATAGACAGGCCTAGATCTGTTTTTAGTTGTTGATTGAACGATTTTTAGGTCAGAATAATGTAGGTTAAAATAATGTAAGCCACTACAGAATTACATTATTGCAAAATTCATTGCAAAATGGCGTATAGCACGATGTAACTTTTATCTTGACAACACATAACAGCTTGCAGTGGTCACCGCTGATGGAAACCAAATTGGTCCCGTTATTGAGGCATAGGCTATAAGAAGCATATTGGTTATCTATATTATTTGGTCAAATGCCATGTAGGCTATCAGCATATCGCACATCATAATAGCCTACCGTAAGATCTTGACAAGAAGCTTGCAGTTGCATTGGGTCCAGAGGGTCCCGTTATTGCAAACGAGGCATATTCAAAGCTTCGAAATTGACCTACACGTTTTTGTAGGTGTGCAAAAACAAAAACGGCTAATAAAAAAAGCCGTCCTTATCAACATATTACATGCCATAATAGGCTACTCAATGCAACTGATTTGCAGGTTGTCCAGTTATTGAAAATGAGGCATAGGCCTATTAGAATCATTTTGTTTATGTTCAGGAATTAAAGTAGGCTTATGATTTTGTACGTGGACAAA
>NW_026946082.1:105000-132500 GCF_034702125.1 Engraulis encrasicolus
AGAAGCGTATTGGTTATCTATATTATTTGGTCAAATGCCATGTAGGCTATCAGCATATCACATATCATAATAGCCTCCCGTAAGATCTTGACAAGAAGCTTGCAGTTGCATTGTTTGCAAACAAGGCATATTTGAAGCCTCAAGTCTGTGAATTGACCTCAACATATTACATGCCATAATAGCCTACTCAATGTAACTGATTTGCAGGTAGTCCAGTTAGTGAAAACGAGGCATAGGCCTGTTAGAATCATGGTGTTTATGTTTATGAATTAAAGTAGGCTTATGATTTTGTATGTGGACAAAATACTATAGCCTAATAAAAAAACACCCTTGTTCATGTCGCCACCCACCTCGGCTCTCGTGCACGAGTACGCACAACCCAAATCCCGCCCATCCTGGGTGACACGGCGTGCAACTAGTGAGTCCCGTGAGACTACAGTGACTACTTAATGGTGTGTGTGTGTGTGTGTGTGTGTGTGTGTGTGTGTGTGTGTGTGTGTGTGTGTGTGTGTGTGTGTGTGTGTGTGTGTGTGTGTGTGTGTGTGTGTGTGTTTGTGTGTGGATGAGTAAGGCCAGGGGTGTGTGTGTGTGTGTGTGTGTGTGTGTGTGTGTGTGTGTGTGTGTGTGTGTGTGTGTGTGTGTGTGTGTGTGTGTGTGTGTGTGTGTGTGTGTGTGTGGATAGTGGACCCATGAGGTAATCATAGAGGACAGGTGAGGTCTGTGGGACTACGGGACTCACTAGTTTCACGCCCTCTCGACCGGGAGGGCTGTACTTGCACCTTACGTCATTCAGAATGACAGCTGCCCCATGCTTCAGAGGTAGATGGCCATGTGTTTTCAGTTGAAGTAGCCAACACCATCAAGTGAGGGAATTTACAAACTACACCCTGATGCAACCTCATGTATCTTTATACCGTTAAAGCGGGCAGTTAGTCACAGTTAGTCACAGGTTTCCAGTAGTCTAAAAGGGGCCGATATTGAAAATAGACAGGCCTAGAACTGGTTTTAGTTGTTGATTGAACGATTTTTAGGTCAGAATAATGTAGGTTCAAATAATGTAAGCCACTACAGAATTACAGTACTGCAAAATTCATTGCAAGATGGCGTATAGCACGATGTAACTTTTATCTTGACAACACATAACAGCTTGCAGTGGTCACTGCTGATGGAAGGCAAATTGGTCCCATTATTAGTGTTAGTGTATTAGTGTTAGTTTCACGGCCTCTCGACCGGGAGGGCTGTACTTGCACCTTACGTCATTCAGAATGACAGCTGCCCCATGCTGCAGAGGTAGATGGCTATGTGTTTCCAGTTGAAGTAGCCTACACCATCAAGTAAGGGATTTTACAAACGACACCCTGATGCAACCTCATGTATCTTTATACCGTTAAAGCGGGCAGTTAGTCACAGCTAGTCACAGTTAGTCACAGTCACAGGTAGTCTAAAAGGGGCCGATATTGAAAATAACTGTAACTGAAGAACTGTTTTTAGTTGTTGATTGAACAATTGTTTTAGGTTAGAATAATGTAGGTTAAAATAATGTAGAATTACAGCAGACAGCAGAATTACATTATTGCAAAATTCATTGCAAAATGACGTATAGCAGGATGTAACTTTTATCTTGACAACACATAACAGCTTGCAGTGGTCACCACTGATGGAAACCAAATTGGCCCCGTTATTGAGGCATAGGCTATAAGAAGTATATTGGTTACCTATATTATTTGGTCAAATGCCATGTAGGCTATCAGCATATCGCATATCATAATAGCCTACCGTAAGATCTTGACAAGAAGCTTGCAGTTGCATTGGGTCCAGAGGGTCCCGTTATTGCAAACAAGGCATATTCGAAGCCGTAGCCTCTTAATGCAGCTGGGGTTGCCGGTGATGGTAATTTTTGTATACCACAGATGGAGTCTGGAGACTTAGTGTAGATGAATCAATCAGGAGTCAGGCTTTATTCTTTTCAATGACAAGGGAGAGAAGTAGTTTCACCAGAAGCTTGACCAAAAATCTCTAAAAATGTACATAGAATAGCCACAGTATATGCATTGACAATCAGGGGGCGTAGCCCTGTTGGGACAACCCAAAATGAATATGCAATAAGTCAAAGTTTCATTGTTATCATTTTTTTAGCAACGAAAATTTACAGCTCTACATATTAGGGAAAGGATTAAGATGAAGGGGAAAGGACTCTCTTGTATGCAGGAGGGCCGTCAGTCACCTGTGGAGTGAGAGACAGGCCGTCTGCCTCCTAGGGACAGGAGATCACACCTGTAGTGACAATGGGTACTTAGGTGGTCGTTTAAATGCAGATGTAGCTAAGTAAGACTAACACTTTTGGGGGCACACAGATACCTACAGAAATAAGAGTTAACTAGCCTAGTAAACCAGCGCCACCCGCTGGATGCCAATTTTTTTTTTGCTGCGAATGGTCTGGCCTCGCATCGTTTTAGTGGTCTGACAGGCTTGCCAAGAATCTGGCAAACCAATCACAACGCAGAGCGCCGGCCTATAGGCACAGGCACGGTTTGGAAGACAACGGGTTGTTCTCATCAACAATCTTCGGGGCTATTCATCAGGGCCAGACTAAATTACACATCCAATCTCACATTTAGGCTGGTTCATCAGGCTAAGAGTTAACACTAAAATAACATGAAGCATATTTCTCACAATCCTTCACCGGCAACCCTATTCACTTGCTGAAAATGACTGACCTACACGGGGGGTTTTTTGTAGGTTTTTTTGTGCAAAAATGTTTAACCTAAAAAAAAAGAAACGTCCTTAAAGCGATGGTTCGGAGTAGAATCACCCTAATGCCATTTGAACCGTGACACCCATCCACCTTTACACCCGAAGTGTTTTCTGCCGCAGACTTACATCAACAGAGTTGCAGTGTTATTCGATGTTTATTCCGGATAGCTTGACTCAAGCGCATATGGATCCTGGGCACCGTCTCCAAACTTTCCACACAAAAATAACATGTCATGACACCAAACTTCTACAGTATAACAAATGTGGTTTGTACTCACAAAAATATGAATTTGAAACTTTGTACATAGTCCAGGAGTTTATTAGTAACAACACACGAGACGATTAGCTTTTCTGCTGCTAAACATCCGTCGACGTCACTTCCTCCAGCTGGGACTGTCCACAGCATGGCATAATATTGCCGGAAGCGATTGCCGACACATAGCCAGATAGCTAAGGACTGGACCATTTTTTGCTGCCATTAAAATACACAAGAATGGAAGAATACACTGCCAGCATGGAACGTGAGGATGACTCTCGCGATTTTGAAGGAAATCCATATTTATTCGAACCCGAATATACGGACGAGGAACTGGCTGAGATGGATAGACGTAGGGCAGCTGAAGAGGAGGAGGCGGCTGCGGCTGCGGCGCCGGCCAATGCACCAATAAGATGCGAAGGGGACTGGTGGTGTGGCTGTGGGCGATGCCAGCCCATGGCCACGGAGGACGAGTGTCTGTGTTGTTGTGAATCAGACGTGTTTCGCAATGTCCTACACAACACCGAGGCACGTTGTGTGACAGCGACTGAGGAATTTCCACCGCTCATTACACCAGGTGTCGTGAGGACATTTTTCCACGTTCCAAAGATAAATTGGAAAAAAGACCCGTGCCTGAGGGCCCTAATGGACAACTGTCTGCCAAGTAAGTAGCCTACCTCTTATTTTCACAAATGTATCAGGTCCTGAGGCGTCAGAAGTATTTTTTTTTTTTTTCAACTTTTACAACATTAGCACTTGACATGACATTGCTATTATACAATTTAGGTTACTCAATTGAACCAAATGAGCTAGATACACTGTTGCATAATGTAGGCTATTCTATTTGAACCTAATGAACTAGACTGTTAGTGAAAAAAATATCAAAACATAATTAGGACCCACCACAAATTTGATCCAACCAGAGCAGTCAGCTGATTGCAAGCACACTGGTCATCTGAAATAAGTTACCCGTGTTTGAAGGATCAGTGTTACTTTTTGACATTTACTTTTGACACCTCTGGCCAAATATTATGTCATAAATTACTATAATTACTGCCAGTCACACCTGATTGCTTTTGTTTCCACCTCCAGACAGTGTAGATTGGTGTCTTATCGGATTGTGTTGGAGTGGGGCCTAGAAGGCTTGCGTCTGGGGCGCAAGGAGAGGAGAGTTTTGCCTAGTTGTGTGGTGACCGCCATTAGAGAGAAGTACCCCTCCCCTACTGGCGAGTATAGAGGTTTTGAAGAGGCTGAGGAAATGTCCAGAATTTTCTGATTTGGTCGAAAGATAATGTAAATGTAAAAAGTTGTAAATAAAAGTTTCTGATGTATAACTACTTGTTTATTGGCATAGTTACTTACAGAACTGTACACAGAAAACTGAAAATATGAAATCTAAACTATGCATTGTAAAACAAACTTCAAACAGGCTTCAAAGTGGCTTCTACACTAAATATGGCTTCTACACTATGCTTTGTCAAACAAAAACAAAAATCACTTTAAGGTGGCTTGAACCGAGATGTTGATTGTCTGATGAGCTCTGATTTGTCAGGCCGGGGGACAGGAGCAATGTTCTTCAGAAGTTTCTTCCTGCAAGGGGCTGGACGGGGCCAATCTTCGATGCTGCTTTCATCCCTCATTCGCAAGGTGTCTTCCATCATGTTTTTCCGGAATGGCTGTTCGCCTCTCTCATACACAGGCCTGGCAGTCCACTGACGGCTGGCCTTTGAGTAGGCACAAGCAAATCGTGGTTGTCCTGAGAAACGGTACAATAAAAGTGTATTACACAACAGTGTACAGCAGGGCTTGACGCTAACTTTTTTGTTCACTGGCCACTGTGGCTAGTGGCTTTCCCCAGTCACTAGCCATTTAGTCTTTATGCTAGCCATAGTCATGTTGTCAGTTTGTTTTCCTTTAGAATATTATTTTATTTACATTTTAAATAAAAACAATTGATACAACTATTGTGATTTGTCATTTCAAAGAATAAGTCAGCAGCCAAAGTGGCTAGTGAGACTGAAATTGTTACTAGACACAGCCAAGTTTTACCCATTTTTTGGCCGGTTGACTGGTGTCAGTGTCCAGCCCTGGTGTACAGGTGCTGCTGTTTTTTTATTTCTAAAATTTCATCGAGAATTTTAAACCTTCATTCATAATAGATGCATGAGCCACATCTTAAACTATTCCCACCCACAATTCATTTTTTAATTTTTGCACATGTTGTTGGTCTTCCAACCAAAAAAACTCAATTTTTGGTATCTCAGAAAATGACAATATTTTGAGGAAATTCCAATGTTCAGAAAAAAAAGGAAAACATTCAGATCACATCAACTCAGTTGAAATATTGTGCTTTCTACACAACATTTAAATGTTCAGGTTTTGGTTAGGAATCTCTTTGCCTTTATTACTGACACAATGATTTGCATTGAAGTCAATGGCATTAGAGGTCATGGAAGTTATGGAGGCCCAGATATCCGTCATGCTTTGCGGCAAGCTATTCATGTTGTTGGACAGCTTTGAATGGGATTTTACCAAGAGGAATTTCAGGGAACACTCACTACACAATGAAGAAGCCTTGACAGCCACCGGATGCTCCCTGGTAATCTGGGAAATTATGTTTACCACATCCAAAAACATGAATAGCTTACAGCAAAGCATGAAAGATATCTGACCCTCCACCCTCCCAACTCCCATGACCTCTAATGCCATTGATTTCAATGAAATTGCATCACGTCAGTAATTAAGAGATTCTTAACCAAAACCTGAACATTGAAATGTAGTTTAGAAAATACACTATTTAAACTGAGTTGATATGATCTGAATTTTTTCCTTTTTTCTGAAGAACATTGGGATTTCCTCAAAATATTCACTTTTTCCGAGATGCCAAAATTTGAGTTTTTTTGGGCTGGTAGACCAACATGTTCAAAAATTAAATTATGAATTGTGGGAATAGTTTTATATGTGGCTCATGCATCTATAATGAATGAAGGTTTAACATTCTTGATGGAATTGTGAAAATAAAACAACTTTTATATGTTTTTTTGTGGGCAGCACCTGCACATAAATGTAATCATGGTGAAGTATGTGATCACAGTAGTGTCTTTGGATTTGTTCTAGGCTATCAGGTTTAATGACAACATTAGAATGGTAGAGATGTTTGATGAACTGGGTCTTTACCTTCTTTTGTTTTGGCCTGTTCCTTGCCAATGTTGGCATTGTGATCCATGACTGCGAGTTGGGTTCTGGCCAGCATTGCGTCATAGGAGAAGTGCAGCCTCTTCTGGGTATACTTCAGCATAGATGAGTGAAAGACCTCCAGGGGCCCTGTGTTGGCACAATGAAACCCCACACCATTTTAGTCAAGAACCAGTTATAACATACTCTCCAATTTCATTTACAAGAGCCTGTAATCTGTGACGTTACAATTGACTTGGCATAGGAAATTGCAGCTTTTCACTTTAAAAAGCAAAAGGTAATAGCATGGAGGCTTACCGGTGTGCTTGAATAAGGCCATCTGCTTCAAGTCACATAGTAGATTTTTGTCCAGGACAATACTTTTCAATGACTTGTATGCTGGGGAATCCACCTTCATCCACCTTTTCCTGCGCTGTTCATCGTCTGTCAAAGGGGCATGATGACAGGTGTGTTGTTCCCCATCTTCCTCCCACCGGTGTATGCCAACAATGTGATGGAACAGTGATTTCCAGCGGCGTACACATTCCTTGGGGGACAGACCAGATCATTTCCATTTACTATTTACCCTTTTTTGTGTAAAGTGTTTAGTGCTACAGCACCACTGCCCACTGATGACAGAAATAAGTACTTACCTCACCATCTCCGTGACTTGAGCTACAAGACCAGTATAAATGATTGCTTATAGACTTCAGCCAGGTCTGTAAATCTTGGTTTTCCTTCTTATTTGCCGCATTGACAAGCTTCTTCTTCACACCTAAAAAAATAAATAAGTTGTTACAATCACCATTTTAACAACTGTTCACATCTTAACCATCTTCCACCATTAGATTGCTTTTACTTCTGACAGGAATAACACTTACTCTTGTTCACGTGCCACACATCAAACTCGTGCCGAATGTCGCAATAGGTCTCCCTCATAGTTTTTCGGATTGACGGAGATCGGTCTGTAGTGACAACACCCACATTCACGCCCTGGGTCTGGAGATGGTCGAGGCCTCTTTGGAATCCTGTCAACTCCATGGCAACTGAGCTGGAAGCTTCTGTAACCTATTCATTGACAGTGTATGTATGGTTGCATACATTACATTATACATATTCTTAGCACTATTGGCTTTTATTACAGCGCTCACAGGTTTTGAGCAGGTCTCTATCAGCATGGCACATATTATGACCTGAATACCATTGAACATTTGTCAGGTAATGTGAAGATGACTGTGTACAGGCCTTGCACTTGCAATGTGTGCGATTTGGATTGTCTCTGCAAAGAAGAGAGGGCTAATATTGTTATATTAAAATGCGCCATGCTGATAGACTACTGCCCAAAATGTCTGAATGCTGTAATTAAAGCCAACAGTGCTAAGAACATGCATTAGTATAAGGGTATGAATACTTGCATTGTACATGTAAATATACTGTATGTAGCAAAGGTGGAAAAAGTGATGAAAGTCTTGGCCCTTCTTACAAAACAAAAACCTGGCTTTGAACAAGGGGTATGAATACTTACTCAAGCCACTGTATGTAGCATTACCAACAACACATTACAAATAAATGTATTTGGCAAATGTTATATAATTGACAATTTACCTGAACTAATTCGAAGTGGACGATCTCCTGTGTGGCATCGTTCATGAACGAGAATGTTGAATACCTTGCACTGAAACCTTTAACACAAATGTATTGACATGAACACCAGTGATTAGAAATGAATAACATTTTTTAAAACTTTCTAATATTATAGACACATTTGTCTCTATGCTTACCAGGGCTGTCACACCGTGCATCTCCTGCTAAGGCCACTTGTTCTGTAGTGTCAGTATTGTCTTTCAGGCGTTCAATGATACGGCCCTGTTGATTTTTGTATGCATTGTTTATGACAGGAACGAGGTATTTCGATTGCAAATTGTAGTACTGAGTTTTGGCAGGAAGTTGAATGTTTAGAAGAGAAGACCACTCTTTTATGTCAGTGTAGGTGGCTCCAGTGAATAATATGGCTGCAGAGGTGAGTATGTTGTTTCGGGCCATCTTCCGCTGATCTGGGCAGGATTGCCATGATCCCTTGTGCCCTTGCAAACATGTCCAGCGTATTTTCAGCTGGCTTCCATTTTTGGTTAGCTTCTTCTCTTCCATAGGCATCCCACATTGGCAGCAAGTCTGGAACATTTGCATTATGCACGATTCGTCCACAATCCATTTTCTTTCAGACCATGCATTATTGCAGCCATAGCTGGATGTGGAGGCCGAGTCTGAGTCTGATGGGCTGGATGGGTTGTGGTCACTGGGGAGCTTGAATCTGTCTTCCTGGGGGTCATCAGTAGGGTCGTCCAATTGCCATTCTCCAAAGCTAGTGCTCATGTCTCTCAGCAAATCCTCTTCTTCCTATTAGATGACAGGGAAGAAGACAATTGAGTGTTGACATTTTTTTCATTTAAACACTGCCAAGGAAGTACACATTTAGGAAGGAGAAAAGTAAAAAAAAAAATGCACTGACTTCTGGGATTACTACAGGAGCACCAGGTAGAGGAGTGCAAGATGCTGATGTTGCATCCATGACCTTGAGATAAAAAAAAAGTGTATGAATTATATTATCTTATACCATGAAAAGCTAGTGCAGTATATCAAATACATAGCTATAATTACCTGAGAAAGTTTCCATGTTGGAGGACGGGCCATGTATACCCCTGACAAAGAACGGTGACAATTGGGTCGGACAACAGATGACTCTGGACTCATCAAGGAAAAATTTAGACATGCAAGCACACTGTTGGCTGTTGTGTCCTGACACTTTATGGGGGTTGACTGAGGAAGCTGTATCATGTCATCAGTAATGGACTGTGCAGCCTGTAATGGACATTTCGAAATGGAGGATATAAGACAATATTAGTTGAAAACATAATCGTGATGTTCAACACACATCCATTCAAACCCCAGCCCACCATCCGAGCTTCAATGTAAGATGGCTTGATCTACTGTAGCCAAAAGAACAACACTGCTTGATATAGCCATTTACAATAATCCCAAAACTCTACTACATAGCATGCTGAATAGCAAGACGTTAAACATTATAAGGTGACTTTTTATTACTGGATTCGAGTATGCTTCATGATGCCCTCTGCCCCGAAACTAAACGTTATCATGAAATAGTAAATGTACCTCCACTGTCGCCGGTGGCCCCACTCGTGGAATGGCATATTTTTTCAACTGCACTCTCACTCGCTGCACCCTGTTCTCCTTGACAGTCCTAGGTTGGATAAAATCGTCCTTGTCGAAATGTCTACTACAGACACGATAGCGCTTTTTTTTCAGCGTCTCGACCGGCGTCGTAATGTCCAAATTCAAAGCAATCATCCACTGCTGTAGAAGTTCATGGTCTTCATGTCTGTACGGCAGTTCATGGAAACTCTCTATATTGTAAGGTTTGTGTTTTAGTCCACAGCCAGGATATATGCACGAGTGTGGCATCGTCTTCGGATTTAATTGAATTTTAACACGTTTAATAAATAGAAGTGGTTAATTTCTAGTTGTGGCGCAAGCTGTCTTTTTGAGTTTTCCGCCTTCCGGACTCACGTGTATTTGTTTTCATCAACAGCTGGAGGAAGTGACGTCGACGGATGTTTAGCAGCAGAAAAGCTAATCGTATCGTGTGTTGTTACTAATAAACTCCTGGACTATGTACAAAGTTTCAAATTCATCTTTTTGTGAGTACAAACCACATTTGTTATACTGTAGAAGTTTGGTGTCATGACATGTTATTTTTGTGGGGAAAGTTTGGAGACGGTGCCCAGGATCCATATGCGCTTGAGTCAAGCTATCCGGAATAAACATCGAATAACACTGCAACTCTGTTGATGTAAGCCTGCGGCAGAAAACACTTCGGGTGTAAAGGTGGATGGGTGTCACGGTTCAAATGGCATTAGGGTGATTCTACTCCGAACCATCGCTTTAATAGCCTACTCAATGCAACTGATTTCCAGTTATCCAGTTATTGAAAATGAGGCATAGGCCTATTAGAATCATGGTGTTTATGTTTGTGAATTAAAGTAGGCTTATAATTTTGTACGTAGACAAAATACTATAACCTAATAAAAAAACACCCTTGTGC
Source organism: Engraulis encrasicolus (assembly GCF_034702125.1). Classification (NCBI taxonomy): domain Eukaryota; kingdom Metazoa; phylum Chordata; class Actinopteri; order Clupeiformes; family Engraulidae; genus Engraulis; species Engraulis encrasicolus. Next base: position 115,305 of record NW_026946082.1, read on the forward strand.
ATGTCGCCACCCACCTCGGCTCTCGTGCACGAGTACGCACAACCCAAATCCCGCCCATCCTTGGTGACACGGCGTGAAACGTTGGGTTACGGATGTAACCTTGGTTCTGTGAAGGAAAGAAAGGCTGCCAGACGGCTAGCCCAAGGGGCTGGAATATAATCCGCGCATGCGCAAGTTCTGAGGTACACTATATCAAAACTTTATCACGTGAGCCGCGCTACTGTACACAGTATATAAGTCCCAGCGCGGCATACTTCGTCCTCATAAAAATCCTGAACGCGAAGTCCAGAGCGACGACGAAGTCTGGCAGCCTTTCTTTCCTTCACAGAACCAAGGTTACATCCGTAACCCAACGTTCTGTTTCACTCAAGAAAGGCTGCCAGACGGCTAGCCCAAGGGGCTGGAATATGTATGCCCAAACGTCGCGGCGGACAACCATACGACAATTGAATAAAGACACTGGACAATGCAAGAGTCAAAAACCCTTATTGAATGTCCACATGCCAACAGGGCTAGAGTGACTGGTTAACAGAACTCAAGTTAAACACAGTCGAATATGTGACAATCTGTCACAAGCTTAGAACCGAATTCCCAAAGGATGTGGGAGATAACATGTTGAGGTTATAGAACCTTGTGAAGATCGACGGTGAAGCCCAGCAGGCCACCGGGCAAACTTCTTGTAAAAGGACTCCCTTCAGGAGCGACCATGAGGTGGCATTGCCCCTTGTAGAATGCGCCCTTATCGCAACTGGAGGCGGGAATCCAGAAAGCTGGTATCTGCCTTATGGTGTCCACCATCCAGTGAGATAGCCTCTGTTTGGAAAGGGCCCTATTTGCCCCGCACCATGGCCGACAAAGAGCTGGTCCGTCACTCTTATGTCCTTCGTCCGCTCCACATAGCACAGGAGGGCGCGCAGAGGGCACAGAGTAGAAAGTGCTGCGTTCCTTTCTGGCTCAGAGTTAGGAGGGCGGTAGGAGTCCAACACAATCGCCTGGTTGAGATTCTGTGTTGAAAGAATCTTCGGCATAAAGTCTGTATTAGGGCGTAGGACCACACCGGTGCCTTCTGGCTGAACATGGAAGCAGTCAGGATGAATGGACAGCGCATGTAGCTCTCCAATACGCTTCACTGAGGTGATGGCGATAAGAAAAATCGCCTTCTGAGACAGCCATTTTAGGTCGATACTCCCAACGGGCTCGAATGGGGGCTTCGCCAGAGCACTGAGGACAATGTGGAGCTGCCATGGCGGCACAGAATGAAGCCTCCTTGAGCGCAGTCTTTGAGCTCCTCTCATGAATTGGATAGACAGAGGATTAGCTCAGAGCGTTTTGCCATCTACTCGCTCATGGCAGGCGGATATTGCAGAGAGAAAAACCTTTAGCTTTGAAGGGGACTTGCCTTCACCAAGTTTCTTTTGCAAGAATTCCAGGACTGAAGCTAGAGGGCAGGACCGGGGGCACTCATGCCACTGTTCGCACCATGCTTTGAAGGCTGCCCATCTTTAAGAGTACAAGGCTCTTGTCGATGGGGCCCTAGCACACTGCAAGGTTCTTGTAACTGAGAATAACAACCCCCGAGCGAGGAGGGTGTCCCTTCTAACGGCCAGACCCACAGATTTAGGGCGGCTGGTGTCAGGTGCCACAACTCTCCCCTTGCGCAATGGGAGTTGCCATGGGGTGCTCGAGAGGAGGGTCTGAATCTCTGCAAACCATGGCACCTGGGGGCGAAATGGAGCCATTAAGACAACTCTCAGGTTCTCCTTCCTGGTCTTCTCCAGGAATCATGGAGAGAGGGGGGAAGATCGTCCACCCCCAGTGGTGCGTCGTCTTGGTTTAAGGAAAACCAGAGTGGACAGTGGGTCGACTCCCTTGAGGCGAAAAGATCGCTGTGTGCCTTCCCAAAATGAACCCAGATCAGATGCACTGTTTCCGGGTGCAATCGCCATTCACTTGGGTGTGGCTTACCCCTTGACAGCAGGTATGCTGCTGTGTTCAGAGTGCCCGGCAGGTGCACTGCTCTGATCGAGTGGAGTCGAGTGCCCGCTTAGAGGAGGAGTTCCCGGGCCATGTTGCGTAACGCCTGGGACCTCAGGCCTCCCTGGCGGTCACATATGCTATGGCCGACATGTTGTCTGTTCGAATTAAGACACTCTTGTTCTGGAGTACTGGCAAAAAGTGCCGGAGGGCAAGATATATCGGTCTCAACTCGAGAATATTTATGTGGGCAGTTTTCCAAGGTGGGCGCCACACTCCTCTGGCTCCTACACCATTCAAGACTGCCCTCCAGCCTGACAGCGATGCGTCTGTGGTCAGAACTTTTGCTGGTAGATTCTGCCTAGTCGTTCACCTCTGCACAAATTCTGGGGTATGGCCCACTATTGGAGGGCTCATAGGCACACAGGTGGCAGAGGGACAGATTTTCCCCTGTCCAGTACTGGGTGTACTTGGGCAGGTACCACTTTGCACTGGACCATATCTAGAAGGCCAAGGCGTACCACCTAGGATGCAGCAGCCATGAGGCCCAGCAACCTCTGACACTGGTGAGCATGCACATTCCTCCGTCCCATGAACTGTGACCGGCATTGTTTTAGGGCAATAACCTTCTGATCCGAGAGACATGCCACCATCGTCAGAGTCCAGTTTCACTCCAAGGAAGGTGATTTGTTGTGAGGGAGGCAGTTGGCTCTTGTCTGAATTGAGAGACAGGCCCAACATTTGCAAGTATTCCATTACCATTGCTGTGTCCTGCCCTGTCTGCTGACTCTACTGGGAAAATTTAACCAGTCGTAATTGAGATAGATAATTGACTCTGACGCCCCTCTGACACAGCGGGCTCAAGGCTGTGTCCATGTATTTTGTGAATGGGACAGGCCGAAGGGAAGGACGTTGAACTCGAAAGTTCTGTCCTCCAACGCAATCGGAGAAACTGGCGATGAGCAGGGTGGACTGCAATGTGGAAATAGGCACCTCTGAGGCCTATACTCGTGAACCAATCCCCGCACTGAATCGATTGACAGATTTGGGTCAGTGACAGCATTTGAAATGCAACGGGCGTAAATACTGGTTTAGTGGCCTTAGGTCCAGTATTGCACGGAATCCACCATCTAGTTTCGGAACTAGGAAGTAGCTCAAATAAAAGCCACTCCGCCGTTCGTTGCGACTTAACTCCCTTATTGCTCCTTTCCTTAACAGAGTATTTATCTCCTCTGTAAGGCCAGCTGCCGCTCTGGGTCTGGCTGATGAGAAACAAGAACACCCTTGAACATGGGTGGGCGGCGCCTGAACTGTAGCCGGTAACCAAACCTTACCGTTGAAACAACCCAAGAACTGGGAGAACACATTTCCCACACCTCCAATTGAGTGTGGGAGAAAACGTGCGGCAGGGCCACTTGAATGTCTGGAAGAAGGCTGCGGGGCGGCAGAACTGGTCTGTGGCCATCACGCTGCCGAGGCCTATAAGGCCTAGCAGGGTTTCCAGGCCGGCGGCTTGCAAAGGGGGAAACATGCGCCGGTTGTTTTTTCCCATGTCTCCGTTTGAAGCAGATAGGAGGGAAGAGGTCTGAGCTCAAATCAGAATGATGGGGAGATGTTAAGCCATCTATGTATCCAGCATCAAGGTTATCGGATGCTTGCACTGATAGCAGCTCCACACTATCATCAGCACCCTGTGGGGACAGCTGCTGTGGTGACACCCTTGCAGGCTGCACTGAAGGGGCCACCTGGCGCTCTGTGCCTGATGGCGCAGCCTGGTGCTCGGGCCCTAATGGGGCTGCCTGGTGCCCAGGCCCTAGTGGCGCTGTATGGCGCTCAGCCAGCTGCTGCATCAACCACTGTTGACCGGATGCCAAGGACAAATTTCCCTTCACCAGAGACGCCATTTTATTGCTAGAACATCATAGGTCTCAGACAGTTGCTGAGGAGAGGGTTGAGTAGCTGGTATCGAACCTGAGTCTGTGGACGCCTGGGAGGATGGTGTATTATCTCATGTAGCCTTATTCACCTTACTCAGTAGAGTATGTGATGAGAAGGGGAGACCGCTCTCCCTGCCCTTAAAGCTAGTGCATGATCAGGGCTCAGACATGTCACACACAGTGTATGTCCATCTTTCACTGGCATTCTACTGTTGCAATTAGAACAGTTCTGGAATCCAGGCATCCTTTTTTTTTTTTTTTAAACTTATATTAAAAAATATAAATATTATTATTATTATTATTACTTCATCATTAAGTATCATTATTATTTCAGTCACACCTTGACTTTAGGCATGAACCTGATAGCACTGTTACTGCCTGGTACCAGATATGGTTCCAGCAGAGGTGCAAGAGATGGTGGGCACTAAGTGTCTCACACTCCAGTAGCAGCACTAATCACCCTAGGTACCGACCTTGGTACCAGCGTTGATCACTCATCGGTACCGAGAATGAGATTGTTGGTACCAAGAGTTGCGCAGCACGAGATCACGTCATGTGAGGCTGCTGGAGTAGCCTATAACATGCACGCAAGCAACTCCTTCGACAGAGGGAGAGCGGCGGCAGGCAGCGAGATATAGCTAGAGAGACGTCTCTGTAATCTCTTTCCTCCTTAGAGCAAACCACAACAACAGATTACTTACCTCAAGTTGAATTTCATGTTGAATTTCAAGTTGAATTCTGGTACCAGCGTTGATCTCTCACCGGTACCGAGAATGAGATTGTCGGTGCCGAGAGTTGCGCAGCACGAGATCACGTCAGATGAGGCAGCTGGAGTATAACATGCACGCAAGCAACTCCTTCGATAGAGGAGAGTGGCGGCAGTTTGTTACACAGGATAATTATTCCACTGCGGAACCAACAAGCCCAGCGAGTAACTTCCTCGACAGAGGAGGAGTCGCGGCCGTCCTGCAGGAGAGTTCATGCACGCAAGCAACTCCTTCGATAGAGAATCACAGTGAGCTACTGAACGGTGCCGAAAGGTGCCCGTAGCAACATTAGAGATATAGCTAGAGAGATGTCTCTGTAATCTCTTTCCTCCCTAGAGCAAACCACAACAACAGATTACTTACCTCAAGTTGAATTTCAGGTGGATATGCGCCTCGGGGATTCCACGAGAGTAGCTTCACATGCGAAAGCACAAGCTACAGGGAGAAGCCACCGTTACTATAAGCGGCGATAGCACACTTTTAATAAGGTGGGGATAATAGCCTGATAACGATAGCCTGGAGAGGGGCAACAGTAGTCACCAGCTCTCGGACAGCTAACTGCCAGTAGGCACCTCGTTACCAGTATGAATTCGTACCTTGTCAGATCGCGTGAGGGATTAAAGAGGACGAAGTATGCCGCACTGGGACTTATATACTGTGTACAGTAGCGCGGCTCACGTGATAAAGTTTTGATAAGTGTACCTCAGAACTCGCGCATGCGCGGATTATATTCCAGCGCCTTGGGCTAGCCGTCTGGCAGCCTTTCTTGAGTGAAACAGAACTAGTGAGACTGCAGTGAGACTGCAGTGACTACTTAATGGGGTGTGTGTGTATGTACGTGTGTGTGTGTGTGTGTGTGTGTGTGTGTGTGTGTGTGTGTGTGTGTGTGTGTGTGTGTGTGTGTGTGTGTGTGTGTGTGTGTGTGTGTGTGTGTGTGTGAGTGTTTTAGTGTATTGAGCATGTATTTTTCTGTCTTACTCAGTCCTGTGTGTGTGTGTGTCTGTGGTCATGCCAATGACAGTGTAAGGTATGCTGATGAATGACTTTCTCTCTCTCTCTCTCTCTCTCTCTCTCTCTCTCTCTCTCTCTCTCTCTCTCTCTCTCTCTCTCTCTCTCTCTCTCTCTAGGCTTGGTGGCTGCAGTATAACAGCAGAGGGCTGTGCTGCGCTGGTCTCAGCTCTATCATCAAACCCATCACACCTGACAGAGCTGTATCTGTGGGGTAATAAACTAGGAGACTCTGGTGTGCAGCAGATCTCTACTCTACTCAGGAATCCAGACTGTAAACTACAGACACTGTGGTAAGTAAAGAGATGAAGAGTGTGTGATGCAGCACACTAAACAGACCAACACTATCACCATGGAAACATTCAGATACAGATATCAGCCTTTTTGTGGTGGCACACACTACAGGTGTGTGTGTGTGTGTGTGTGTGTGTGTGTGTGTGTGTGTGTGTGTGTGTGTGTGTGTGTGTGTGTGTGTGTGTGTGTGTGTGTGTGTGTGTGTGTGTGTGTGTGTGTGTGTGTGTGTGTGTGTGTGCCCTGGTTGTCTCTGCTAACTCCACTTCAGCTGAAAGGGGGCAGTACAACACGTGTGTGTGTGTGTGTGTGTGTGTGTGTGCGTGTGCGTGTGCGTGTGCGTGCGTGTGCGTGTGTGTGTGTGTGTGTGTGTGTGTGTTTCTCTCTATGTGTATGTATGTGTGTGTGTGTGTGTGTGTGTGTGTGTGACACGGCGTGCAACTAGTGAGACTACACTGACTACTTAATGGTGTGTGTGTGTGTGTGTGTGCGTGTGCGTGTGCGTGTGCGTGTGCGTGTGCGTGTGCGTGTGCGTGTGTGTATGAGTGTGACAATGCACCCTGTGAGTGCATGGTCACGGTGTCTAAAATGCCAGACGCCATTGAAATCATCAGACTCTCACCATTTAAGAGTTTCCTTACCTGCACTACATCCGTTGGTCATGGACTTTGGTATTACATCATGTTTCATGATTCTTGGGTTTACTGTCTAGCCTAGCAGTTTTACATGGTGCACACATGTTTAGTTTGCTAGCTTCACAGGTAGCCTACATGGGATCAAAATACAGTAGAGTAGGTTTTTGAGTGTCTAGAGACACCAACAAATGTTTGCTAAGTAACTCAAAACCCCATGTCTCTTACTAATTTAGCAGCATTTCCTTGAGTGTCAGGAGTGTATGTTTCAATTGAGTGTGTTATTCAGTGGGAAGGGTATATCCTTGTGCCCAAATGAAATTTAACTATGTGTTTTTAAAATTCAAACTGTGATTATTCTTGCATGTTGAGATGCACTGATTATGTTAAGTGGGCCTGAAGTAATGATTATGTTTATGGTACCATTTTAAATGTTTCTAGCTAGTAAGGTAGCTTTCCTGTGTAAAACACCCCTGCATTTTGTACCGAGTGGAATGGTCCACTCATTAGGGTAGACAGGTGCCCCTTATAATGGGGAGAGTTTCAATTGTCTGGGAAGCTCCATGGAAAGAAGACGTGCGTCTTTGAGCTCCAGTACCTCAGCTGTGTGAGGAGGATATTTGAGTCTGTGACTCTTTGCAATGTAGGCTATTTTTTGTTACTTTGGCTGATACTATTCTTGTTGATTTTGTACATTTTGTAAATAGACTTTACGATCTTCTGTTTTCATTTTCGTTGGGGTTCTTTAATTTAGTCACTGGCTCACTGCTTCTCACCAAAAATCCACCTCTTCCCTCTGCCGTATCTGTGTGCCATAGCCTTAAAGGAGAAGTCCAGTTTTTTTAACATTAAGGCCATTTTCTGAGTGGTCTGCAATGTTTTAGAGTCCCCCTCACCGTTTATTTCATGATTGCTGCAGTCTCTGTTATTTGGCTGATTTGGATTTGATCTCAACCAGCTTTAGAATGGCCGTCTATGAGCACCTGCAACTCTGTTCTTAAAATCACCTTAAACATTTGTTTTCGAAAGTCAAAGTGGTTAGGAGTGTTCACTAGCTGTCCCTAACAAGTTTCAAGGCTAAATATGGCTTCTGTCATTTTTTATTTGCCATTTTGTGAAAGAAAGTGAAACTGAAACTGAAACTTAATTTACAAATTGCTACATAAAACACACATAAAACACAACAGATGCCATATTCCGCTACAAAAATTGTTAAGGAACACCAGTGAATACTGGTGAACACTTGCTGAGTTGCATATTCTTGAAAACAAATGTTAAAGGTGATTTTAAGAACAGAGTTGCAGGTGCCCAAAGACGGCCATTCTAAAGCTGGTTGAGATCAAATCCAAATCAGCCAAATAACAGAGACTGCAGCAATCATGAAATAAACGGTGAGGGGGACTCTAAAACGTTGCAGACCACTGAGAAAATGGCCTTAATGTTCAAAAAAATGGACTTCTCCATTAAGACCCCTCGACACTCTACATTATAACAATGAGTAAGGCCAGAGGACAGAATTTTTCTGTTTTTTGCTCTCTCTCTCTCTCTCTCTCTCTCTCTCTCTCTCTCTCTCCTTCTCTCTCTCTCTCTCTCTCTCTCTCCTTCTCTCTCTCTCCTTCTCTCTCTCTCTCTCTCTCTCTATCCCTCTCTCTCTCTCTCTCTCTCTCTCTCTCTCTCTCTCTCTCTCTCTCCAGGCTTCCTGACTGCAGTATAACAGCAGAGGGCTGTGCTGCGCTGGTCTCAGCTCTATCATCAAACCCATCATCACACCTGACAGAGCTGGATCTCAGAATAAATAATCTAGGAGACTCTGGTAGGAAGCAGATCAGAGCTCTACTCAGCAGACCAGGCTGTAAACTAAAGATAATATACTGATCAGAAACAGTTTGGCCTTTAGCTGCAGAATGTGACAGGAGTGGATGTGGAGATGGTGGATGTGGTGTTGTGTGTGCACTGCAGTGTGTGTGTGTGTGTGTGTGTGTGTGTGTGTGTGTGTGTGTGTGTGTGTGTGTGTGTGTGTGTGTGTGTGTGTGTGTGTGTGTGTGTCAGGGCTTGACACTGGCACCTGCAAAGCGGTAAAACTCTGCTGTGGCTAGTAATACGTACAGTGTCACTAGCCAATTTGGCTGGCAGCTTATTCCTTGGTATGACATACGCATCATAGTAGCCTGTGTTCTGTTGTTTTCCTCTTGTGTATCAATACTTGTATTTAAGTTCAAGAAAAGGATCAATAACTCTCAATATACTTCCATGTAGAAAGCTATACACTGATCTTGCTTTAGCACGTAGTTAAACATACACTATCAAGATAATGAAAAAAAAATCTGTGGCTGGCTAGTGGAATACCTGAATGGCTAGTGACTTGGGAAAACCACTAGCCATAGTGGCCGCTGGGTGAAAAAAGTTAATGTCAAGCCCTGTGTGTGTGTGTGTGTGTGTGTGTGTGTGTGTGTGTGTGTGTGTGTGTGTGTGTGTGTGTGTGTGTGTGTGTGTGTGTGTGTGTGTGTGTGTGTGTGTGTGTGTGTGTGTGTGTGTGTGTGTGTGTGTGTGTGTGTGTGTTTGTTTGTGTCTACTGTATGTATCTCCTTTACATTCATTGTATTCTTCAGCTATGAACATCATAGCATGTATAATTACATTCGTTATAAATCAGATGTATTCTTTAAATACTATTACTGCTGTGACTATGCATTCTCAGATGAGTTTCAGTGTGGTTGTGTAACCATACAGTGTTGTAAGATGTCTTTGTGTTGTGCTTACATATGGACTGTAAATATCATTAACACATTAAACATGTTCTACTGATCTGATTGGCTCGTGTAGTTCAGTATTCTGTTATTGGCATTAAAATAGTTCAAAGAGAAGCAAAACCCCATTCAAAAATAATCATTGATGTGATCTGTAAAGCTTAACTACTGTATATCATACAACGCACCATTCATTAATGTGTAATCCCACAGTGTATGTCCCATCATGGACATTATTATACAGATCTACTCTGCATGTGGCATCTTAAACTGGGCCACTGTGACAGTCCCTATTCCTGTCACCATCCAGACCTGTGTGAAGCAGGCAGCCCGTATTCTGAAAATATAAATAAAACATGTTGTATTCCTCAGTAATATAGATCAGTGCATTTATAATTACATTTTTATAAATCAGATGATATAAAACTTACTTTACTATAACTGCTGTGACTATGCATTCTCAGATGGGTTTCAGTGTGGTTGTGTAACAATACAGTGTTGTAAGATGTCTTTGTGTTGTGCTTAAACATGGACTGTAAATACAATTGAAACAATAATAAACATATTTTCTGATCTGATTGGTACATGTGGTTCAGTATTCTGTTATTGGCATTACAGTAGTTCACTGTAGTTCAGTATTCTGTTATTGGCATTACAGTAGTTCACTGTAGTTCAGTATTCTGTTATTGGCATTACAGTAGTTCACTGTAGGGCCACTTTGTTTCCGGAATTCTTTTTCAGGGCGAGGGCCACTTTATCCCAAAATGCTTTTTCAGGCACCCTCTGTCAACTGAATTGACCGGCTTACTCACACTGCTACTACTTTGAGGCGCTGCAAAGTCAGATGCTGATGGCTCAGTCTGTTTTATTGGTAAGGATGTGGTTAGACCAGGGGTGCAGAGGAAGAACAAGTAAGGATATGGTTAGACCAGGGGTGTCAAACATGAGGCCTGGGGGCCGGATGTGGCCCACTGGATGGTTTAATACGACCCCCAGACGTGTAGAAAATAAAAAGATTAAGAATGGCAAAAGAAGTAAATCTCTAGCCCATTACTAAGGTGCTGCAGGTGTCTTGAGATTTTAGATTTCCAATAATTTACGAATTTGCCTTTTTTGCTTGTCAATATCAATGCTTCTGATATACCCGCTAACATCCACCTTGAGATGATTCAATGCAATATGATGCAATATGGGATTCCTATAGGAAGCAGAACGGCTCATTCACATACAAGATTCATGTGCATGGGGACGGGGCGGGGCCAGCACACGCACGGGCAATCCTACTGCCCCCCAATGGCATCTAAGCACCGCCCCCTTCTTAGCTGTATCCTTCTTAACACCCCCCAGGGGCTCCCCAATACTGGCTGGGGGGCTGTAGAGCCCCCGTTGAGAAACTGTAGCATAGCACATACAGTAAAGTACTGTAGGCCTATGTGCGCTGCGCAGATTAGCTCTGCATACTGTGTCTTCAATGGGGCCACTCTGGTCACCATTCAGGTCACAGACCTGTGTGAACTGTACTTTGGTCATACTAGTAAATGTTGGTTTATTATTTAGTAAATATTCATGAAAAGATCAAATTTGGCAATAAGCAGCACGGTTTCAATGAGCAGCATAGTTGCAATACCTACTCTGGCCACCATCCTACAAGTGCACCTTTAAAGTGGTTGTTCGCTATTTTAGACATTAAGCCCTGTTTGTGTGACTTCTGGGGTGAAGTAGAAATGTTCTCATCACAATTTTTATGTTTGGTGCTGAACGGAGCATTTGGGTATTCAAGACTGCACCTTTATATTGACTCCAATGAAGCACTCAAGCAATCGATCATAAAATGGCATTAAACTTTCATTTGTGGAGACATAAAACTCACCGAGTGGTCAGAGGTGGGCAGCTATATGTTGGCTTGAAAATCACAGCGAAATACGCTTCCAGAGAAGATATATTATCATTATTGTATTGGTTTGACTAGTATTACTCCACACCGGAAATGGGGGTGTGTTTGTTTACGTTACTATCTATGGTTTGTATGCAAGCTGTAGTTTTTGTAGCCAGTCCCGCTCAAAGATAACCGTTCTACCTCGCTCCTTGATGTCTACACAAACAACACACTATCGCTACCTACTGGCTGGATGTCTACTGCTATTCAACAGCATCTGGGGAAAAATAGGTACTCCAAATGCTAAACAACAGTTCGAAGGCATATTTAGCTGCAATTTTCGGGTCAATTTATCGCTGTCTACCACTGACCACACGGTGAGTTCCATGTCTTCTCGAACGAAAGTTTAATGCCATTTTATAATCGATTGCTTGAGTGCTCTATTGGAGTCAATGTAAAGGTGGGGGGGCTGCAGTCTTGGATACCCAAATGCTCCGTTTAGCACCAAATGTCAAAATTGTGATGAGAACATCTCTACTTCACCCCAGAAGTCACACAAACAGGGCTTAATGTCTAAAATAGCGAACCACCACTTTAAATATTTATTTAGGGGCTTAGGTGCAGTGAAGAGCTGGACAGGAAACGAGTGGGAGAGAGAGATGGGGGAGGATCTGGAAATCACCTGAATCGAACCCGGGTCTACATGAGTTTGAAGCGCTGCAAATTCAGATATAGATGGCTCTTTTATATAAATTAAAGTCTGTTTTATTGTTTGTAGAGAAAGAACAAGTTAATATGGTTAGACCAGGGGTGCAGAGGAAGAACAAGTTAGGATATGGTTAGACCAGGGGTGTCAAACATTAGGCCTGGGGGCTGGATGTGGCCGGCTGGATTTTTTAATACGCCCCCAGACTTGTAAGGAAAAAAGACTATGAAATAAATTAATTATAAATTAATCTTTAGCCCATTACAAAGGAGCTGAAGATGTCTCGCGATTTTAGTTTGTCAATAACTGAGAATTAGTTTGTGTTTTTTTGCTTGCCATTTAATATCAAAGCTTTTGATATACCGTCTAACAGATGTCAATGCAATATGATGCAATGAGATTCCTATAGGACGTTAACGTGTAGACATGACTTGTATCTTGTGAATATAACATGCATTAATGTATAACAACAACAACAACAACAACAACAACAACAACAACAACATGTAAAACCCTGTTCAAGAGTAGTCATTGTTGTGATGATATTTAAAACCCAACTATATCATTCAACACACCATTAATTAAGTAAGGGTTAACGTTCGGCGAGAAGGTCGCTACCGTGGAATAGCAGCACGACAGAGAGAATCTTTAGACCCCGACGCGGAGCGGAGGGGTCTTGTTCTCTCTGAAGTGCTGCTATTCCACGGTAGCGACCGACTCGCCGAAAGTTAACCCGCTTATTATATGGATATACTTAAATGATTCACACATGGCGGGGACATTTCTTTAGGCCTATTTAATGTGAGGTCTAGGCTATTATAGTTTTTAATGTCAAAAGATTGTTGCTGCGCAAAACAAAACAGTGCCGTTGTGGAACACCGCTAACAGCTAGGTAGCCAGGACAACAGGTGTTGTCTATCACAGCAGCTGATTAGAGTCTTGTTGAAAAGTCGCTTTAGCAGTGAAAAGTCTTGTTGCCATTGACAGCGGTTATAGACCAACCCGTCCGTTATCGAAAAATAACAGACGTGCGAACGTTGGGGAGCCCCGTTGAAATGAATGGAGCATTCGACCGATGACGTCACACCATATAATAATGTGTAATAACACACTGCACATCTCATCATGGACAATATTCTCAGTGTGTGTGTGTGTGTGTGTGTGTGTGCGTGCGTGCGTGCGTGCGTGCGTGCGTGCGTGCGTGCGCGCGTGCGTGCGTGCGTGTGTGTGTGTGAGCTACACTTTGCCTCTGTAGTGCAGTATTATACAGGTTGTGTAACATTCTCTACTCTGAACACCAGGTGGCAGTGGTGAGTCCCAGAAGACACTCACCTGCACTGTAGGCCGGAAGGTGACCCTCGAAAAGTGCTTCAGAAACCTAACTTCGCTCCACAGCCTCCGAACAAACAGACATTCAAGACTTATATAGAGGATTTAAAACCTCTGTTCGGAATAGTCCGTACTGCAAGGCTGTTCAAATTCGCAACTTGTAATGACGAACTACTGTCTCCGAGGCGTATGTAGATATTCGGCCGGCGTAATAATACTTTTCGCCTCGAGAGGTGCCACGGTTGAAGCGTCATCAGAAGGAACGAATCAGCTAACTGCTATGTCAGCTGAGATGAGGAGTAAACGGAAGTAGCATGGCTACCGAAGGAGCTGGTCGAGTAGTACCGAGGAAGACGAAATCTCGACCGAAAATGTACAAAAAAAGACATCTTCGAAACGCAAGTTGTGTTACATGCATATATCTTCGGTCAAGCATGAAGAAACACAGAATTTCACCAACATACGGTGGAATACATATCGAAATTTTCGGCAGCGGCTAGAATTGAAGGGTGAGTGCAGAGACGTAGCAGAACGATGTATTGAGTTGGAGTTTGACGAAATTCCCGAGGATGCGGCTTTCCATCCCACATGCTACCGGAGGTTTATTGACAAGCGGGAAATTGAACGAGTCACACGGCGTGTCTTGCGAGAGGCAGAGAGGGGAGATGGCCAACAAGACCCCCGAACTAGCCAGGCTACCTCCGCTTTATCGGCTGTGACCACCACTCCGACCAGGAAACTGCGATCCAGATCAAGCTTGGCCATCACGAGCTCTGGCCCTGTTCTTCCTGCTGTCTGCATGATTTGCAAGAAAGACAGCAAATTTATCGTCGCGAGTGGCAGACGTCAAAAAGAACGAAAACACAGACTTTAACCGCAGGTAAGACTACTCTCACCCCCACCACACAGTCGAATGCATCCCATCCCCCAAATCACACACACACACACACACACACACACACACACACACACACACACACACACACACACACACACACACACACACACACACACACACACACACACACACACACAGATGTTAGTAGAAGTTGACTGACTATCTAGCCCACACTGCTGCACAATCATTGTTTTTTTTTGTCTAATTCTAATATGAATGCACGTGTGTATTGGCATAATGTGTTATTTGTGTGGGTGTGAAATTACATTCCAATAGCCTGCAAAACATCCCCATGCCTATAGTACCCCTAGTGTTTTAGGTTTTAGATGTTTAAATGAATCACACTTGGTCTTAAATAGGATAGGGTATGTTTATCTGGATGTCAAAGCATGCCTGATGTTGATATGACACTGAATATCTGTTCAGAAATGTGGCTCCTCAGCCTGATGGCCTGTCTGGTTAAGACACTGCTTCTGCCATCCCATCCCCCGTGCCATTCCCCCACCCCCCACTGCCCCCCTCTCTCACTTGTACACTTGGGATTTTTCCGCTTCTGTCCCTGGGCAGCCTCAGTGACCAGGCTCAAGAGGTGTGTCCTGGCTGTGCTGTACATCTGTGTGCTTAACCCCTTAGCGCAGCACCTATGTTATAACCTTACTGTCACCAAAGTGTTAATATGTAAGTTATGTCTTAATCTGTTACTCTGCACTGTCATAGCAATGTTGTTATGATGTAGTTTTCAGCAAATAGTGAATAGGCCCGCTGGCAACCCCATCTGCACTGCAGTAAGAGGCTACGGAATGCTTTTTTGGGGGGTGCAACACCCATCGCCATTTTTTTTACAATACCACTCCACCAGGAAAAATGTCTAATTGTTTGCCTGTCTATTTATTCATTCTTTTTTCTTTTCTTTTGTACAAGGCAAGTTGCAGGAAGCAGCTGAAGTAAAGGAAGCCAAGAGCATCCTCATTCACATCAAGGACAGAGACTGTGTGGCTCTGGAGGTGCAGTACCACAGAAGTTGCTACAGAGAGTACACAAGGTTTTTGAGTGAGCCTGTCAGAGCAGAGAAAGAACAGTAAGTCAATCTTAATTTTATATAGAAACACAGTACAATGTGTGTCCTATGATTGAGACAGTTTGTTCTCACAACATGGATCTCACAAAGAAAGCTCTCACAACACACATCTTCTTCTATATTTTTGTAAGGATTGGGCCAACATTTGATCTGAGCTACAAGTTATTCTGCGAGAGGGTAATTCGCTAAAGGCTACTGATCAACCAAGAGGTGCTGAGGATGAGCCAACTGAGGAAGGCCTTTATTGCCCTTGTGCAGTCAAGTGAAGGTGTTGATGCTTCAACCTACAGGTAATTGCAAGTCAGTGTATTACGAATTTGTCAAATCCAAGGGAAAGTTCACGCATGTGACTTAAAGGACCACTTCAGTCAATTTCAATATGCTGTTGTATTGCTCATACCCTTGACTTGTCAGTACCCGGTGATGGCACATTTTTCGGCTCAGCCCTTTCCGAGATATGAGCTATTCTAATGGGGGCAGCGTTTGTTTACATTGTTTACAACATAGGCCTACTCCAAATATTTAAAGGGTGTCGCTGTTTGCTAGTTGTCGGCTGATGTTGTATAACCTTTTGGATGTTTTTGGGAATAAATAAAAATGTTTTTTGAAATGTAAACAAAGCGCTGCCCTCATTACAATGACCAGAATCTCGGAAAAGGCTGAAGAAGAAGAAAAAAAAATCTCTAGTACTGACACGTCCAGGGTAGTGTGAGCATTACAACTGCATGTTGAAATTGACTGAAATTATTCTCTAACACTCTGCTTGTCATCTGCACATACTGTACTTGTAATATTTTGAAATAAGGAGGATGGAAGTATTCTTGATAGTGTGATGTTCGTTACAGTATGTGCTTCCCTTTGGAATACTTGGTATTATATCTGTTGCATAGCAAGTAAACTCCACCAATATTATTTATTCACTCTGAGTTAATGTGTGAGGGTGGCTATTGCATATCAGCGACAACATGAAGCCCCACTATGTTTGTACTGATATGCCTCTTTTTTTGTTGATTTGTGTTTACAGACAGGATATATTGAAGAAGAGGCTCAGTCGTGATTTTCCTCAGCTAGTGTTCCACACCCCCGCCAAACGCAACACATCTGAACTGGTTTTTGCTGAGAACTTGTCGACGAATGCAGTCTTGGACTTGTTACCATCAGGTGCGGAGACGACTCAGTCCAGCGAAATGAGCCAGACAGACAGCGACACGGAAAGGAGGAAGTCAAAGCAACCAACCACAGCAGAGGAGAGGCTTTGAAGAGGCTGCTTAGTCACAGTCCTGGCATGTCATGCCCATGGCCCCCAACTGCAGTAAACTTCAATCTCACTGAAGTCATTTGCTGTGGCATGCGCAAAAGATGTGTACCTGGATGCTTTCACACAGTTCATGAAAATGCCGGTTCATGTGTATGCCACTTGTTTTGATTTTTTTATTTGTTGTATAGTTATAANTGAATAAATGAATACATGAATACCTGAATGGTCCTTATCATTGATCATTAGATTATTTCCATTTATTAATGTGAATATGAAAAGGTAACCTTATCATCCACTTGCATAATAGTTGTTGGTGCTATAAACAAAGCACTGTTACAATCACTTAGAGGGTTATCAATAGCCTGGGTTATCTATAGCCTACTTATTGTAATTGTTTCCATTAATTGCTCAAAACCACAGTATGAAATGTCAATTGCAAAAGTGTGCCTTGTGCTGTAAATAAAGCACTGTTTATGATTTATTTAGAACTTATCCCAATCCAGAGATATATGCATGAGTATTATTTTTGATAATTGTTATTATATGTGAACATGAAAAGGTAACCTTATCATCCACTTGCACAATAGTTGTTGGTGCTATAAACAAAGCACTGTTTGGAGCAGGGCCGGAGCTATAGGGAGGGCGAGCAGGTCATTTGCCCCTGGGCCCAGGTCACCCTTGTATTGGTGGTGGGG
>NW_026946082.1:137500-148447 GCF_034702125.1 Engraulis encrasicolus
TGTTCTCAGAGTTAGAATGCCAGATGAGTTACAACTCGACATGAATTCAGTTTGCAAAAAAAAAAGTCAAGCGCGACAACCGCGAGGTTTATTACCGTCGGACATGAGAATATCTCACTGAATCGCAAATGTGCGCGATTGCAACACAAACATTCAGCGAGAGTAGATATTGACAGTTTCAGTTTGACAATCTTCAAAATGCATAGGACTATCACACGGAATGTTTTGCAATTATAGCACAGGCAATATTTCTGGAAGTTGTTTATGTAGGCTATTCTATGCAATGCGTGAGGAAATGTAGGCTATGTCGGGCTGGCAGCTACTCACACCCAAATAATGTCTCTCTTTACCTCAAACAATAACGTCTCTTTAGTCTACCACTTATGAAAAAGCACTCAAACAACAACTACCACGGCAGAGGGATTAATGTTTTCAGCATGCAAACACTTCATATTTAGTAGGTCTGCTGAAACAACAGGTGGAGAGAGGAGAAGCGACTGGAGCGCAGTCTAAAAGCGTCTGTCAATTAAACGCTATGGTGACGTGCATACCCAAACTCTAAACCTATATTTTGAGAATAGATTAACGTGCGATATTTTCTTTATCGCGCGACAAGAGTCTCACATTATCGCAGCACGTTAACGCCGATAACGGCCCACCACTAATATATATATATATATATATATATATATATATATATATATATATATATATATATATATATATGAAATCTGGAAGGTCTGAGGTTTCTAATATATATATATATATTAAATAAATTATATAGCTGGCCCAATTTATATATACATGAAATCTGGAAGGTCTGAGGTTTCTAATGGTGTCACTTATATGTTTCTAGGACAAAAACTAGCAGAGTTACAGATTTGTTTTTGGAGACATGTCAAATTGCCTTCTGAGGGGCATTCAGTCCTCTGTGTGTTAAGGAGATGGGCTTCAGATAAGGTTGCAAGTTCAAATGATGGCTGAGGTGCCCGTGAGCAAGGTGCCTATCCCTTAACTGCTACAGGGACTGTAACCAATACCCTATAAATAACTATAGGTTGCTGTGGATAATGTAATGTAATGTAATGAAATGAAATTATAACAACAACTGTATTTGTATGGCCCACATATAACAGCATTGTTTAAGAGGTTGACAAAAGCACAGGGATAGCAGATTCTGAGATATACCAAGTAGTTTAGTCAAAAGTCTGCCTGATGCAATGAGATTGAGGGCATTGCAGTTTTGATTGTTTGAATGTAGGAAGGAAAATCTCAGGTACAGCGGAGCTGTGGCGGAAAACCCCCGTCTAACTGCATTGCATCAACGCAAAAAGTGATGTGTTGTTTTTGTTATATGATTGAAAACTCATGTTGAATAGCCAACAATAATTGGAACGGAACGCTATCTGTGTCCAATCAGCAAAGATTGCTTCATTTTTGTTCTTTTTTTAATTTTGTTTTTGCTTCTTCCTTGGGAGACTGCCCAGTTCATTGGTAGTAGTTTTTTTCCCCCAGAAATGTATACATTATTGACAGATGTAAACTAGCTCCTAGTTAACTCTGGTACTAGATTCTGTCTTGTGCACGGTCCCTGTCAAATTCAGAACATATAGATTTTTTCTGGTTTCTTGACAGCTTTGACTGTACAAAGATATTATATTTAGTCAGAACACTGCTAATGGAGGGAGCACAGCACACAGAGATGAATGGTTTTATGATGATGATGATGATGATGATGATGATGATGATGATGATGATGATAGTAGTAGTACAATAGTGTCTGGTTTGTGTAACTGCTGCAGCTTGTTTGAGTGCAGCCAATGTTAAAAACTATGTAACAATAAAACACTGAGCATAAATTGGGCATAAATGTAATTTAAATATACCTCTCATTTATTATGACATAGTATGGTGTTGTGTGGTGGCATGGTGTGGTGTGGTGTGTGTGACCACAATCATAATCAGGAATCACTTATACACTAATCAGAAGCACGTGAACAGGAATTGTTGTTGTTGTTGTTGTTGTTATTATTATTATTAGCAGTATTAGTATTAGTAGTGGTGGGCAGGGCAGCTGACAGGTTTGGCCAGGCCCAGGACAAAGTCGTCTGAAAAGGCCCCCCAACCCAATACATACAAAGTAATGAGGACACAATTCTGGGGCCCCTTTCTCCCTGGGCCCGGGACAACTGTCCCCTTTGTCCTCCCCTGTTGGCACCCCCGGCGGTGGTGGTGGTAGTAATACTACTAGTAGTAATGATGTTTTTGTAAAGCTGTATTTGTATAGGCCTGTCATATAGAAATCAGTGTGCTTTAACAGACAGACAAGAACACAGGGCTGGCATACCAAGCAGTTTAGTCAAACGTCTTCCTGGAGCCATGAGGGTGATGACAACTCCATTTTTCAGTTTTGATTGTTTGAATGTCAGAAGAAAAGCCTCAGGCAGAGTGGAGCTGAGGGGAAACATGTTGTCTGACTGCATTGCATCTATGCAAATAAGTAATATGTTGTTTTTGTCTTGGCTAACCCGAGCTGAACTATCTGAAGCACAAAAAACAAGTCAAGTTTTATCTGTTTTCAAGTGCACTTCAATCTGCGCAGGCACCCTCAGTATCTCAATATGGGTTTGAAAAATCGGTGGGACCATTTATGATGATGATGATGATGAGGAGGAGGATAAGGATGATGATGATGATGATGATGATGATGATGATGATGATGATGATGATGATGATGACGATGACGATGATGCTGCTGCTGATGATGATGATGATGATGATGATGATGATGATGGTGGTGGTGGTGGTGGTGGTGG
The DNA here is from genome assembly GCF_034702125.1 of Engraulis encrasicolus. Classification (NCBI taxonomy): domain Eukaryota; kingdom Metazoa; phylum Chordata; class Actinopteri; order Clupeiformes; family Engraulidae; genus Engraulis; species Engraulis encrasicolus. The sequence goes on from NW_026946082.1 coordinate 140,317, forward strand.
TGGCTCTTGATGTTGTTGGTGGTGTTATGACAACTGTATTTAGCACATATACAGTCAATGTGCTTTGACACAGGGGGTTCCCAAACTTTACCATGACAAGACCATGACAAGGCCCCCCATATACCGGTGCACTCTAGTCTATATTTTTTATGTGGACCCCCTTTCACCACCATAGTGGAGGGCCTGTGAGGCAGTGTCCCACTGAGATACAATAATATCAATAAGAATGTCTATAGGAGTATTGTTTAGCTTATTTTGTTTTATTTTGCTGTATGTTGTTCAGTTTATTCAAATTTTTTGTGGTGCTATATTTTTCTTGCCATCCTGCCGCGGCCCCCCTAGCACCTCCTCGTGGGCCCACAGGGGTCCCTGGCCCCCACTTTGAAAACCACTGCTTTAACAGACTGACAATAACACATGGATGGCAGATGTTGAGAGATACCAATCAGTTTAGTCAAAAGGCTGCCTGGTGTGGTGAGGGTGATGATGACTCCATTTGTCAGTTGTGACTGTTTGATTGTCAGAAGAAAAGCCTCAAGTGTCCCCTTTGCCTCTGCCATAATTCAGAACAAATAAATCCTTTTTCTGGTTCCTTGACAGTTAAAGATTGACCGTAGAAGGCATAATGTGTTTAGTCATAATACTGCCCCAAACCCAATACATACAAAGTACTGATGACACAATTCTGGGGCCCCTTTCTCCCTGGGCCCGGGACAAGTGTCCCCTTTGTCCTCCCCTGTTGGCACCCCCGGCGGTGGTGGTGGTAGTAATACTATTAGTAGTAATGATGTTTTTGTAAAGCTGTATAGGCCTGTCATATAGAAATCAGTGTGCTTTAACAGACTGACAAGAACACAGGGCTGGCATACCAAGCAGTTTAGTCAAACGTCTTCCTGGAGCCATGAGGGTGATGACAACTCCATTTTTCAGTTGTGATTGTTTGAATGTCAGAAGAAAAGCCTCAGGCAGAGTGGAGCTGAGGGGAAACAATCCTGTCTGACTGCATTGCATCTATGCAAATAAGTAATATGTTGTTTTTGTCTTGGCTAACCCGAGCTGAAGTATCTGAAGCACAAAAAAACAAGTCAAGCTTTATCTGTTTTCAAGTGCACTTCAATCTGCGCAGGCACCCTGAATCTCCCAGTATCCCAATATGGGTTTGAAAAATCAGTGGGACCATTTATGATGATGATGATGATGATGGTGATGATGATGATGATGATGACGGTGATGATGATGATGATGTTGATGATGATGATGATGATGATGGTGGTGGTGTTGGTGGTGGCTCTTGTTGTTGGTGGTGGTGTTATGACAACTGTATTATGTAGCACATATACAGTAAATCAGTGTGCTTTAACACAGGGGTTCCCAAACTTTACCATGACAAGGCCCCCCATATACCGGTGCACTCTAGTCAAGCCCCCCCATACATGTGTGGAGCCCATTGAGAGTAAATAGAATGGAGGCCAAAATTCTATTTCATTGTTGAAGCCAAGTTGGAGCCAAGGTTGGACCCAAAAAGACCAAAAAATGGCCAAATCCCATTCATTCCTATGAGAGACATAAAACCCTGTATCTCCCTTAAATGCCACTCCAGGGGGATAATTTTTCGCTCAACTAGTAGGTCCCCTTGCTCTCCAACTTACCAGGGTGGTGATTTTTTGTGGTGATGTTTTGTTTTAGAGAGATATTAAAAGTTAAATTGACCAATGAGCATCAGAACATGGTTTGATTGACCGTTAGAAGTCTTGTTGTTGTCCAATCAGCACCTGCGTTTGGCGTTGCTAAGGTGGAATGTAAGTTGGAATGTTCCCAAATCTGGCTTCAAAGCGTTGAATGGCAAATAGCGTTGATTTGGCGTCCATTCTATTTACTGTCAATGGTCACGCCACAATATTTTTTCAGTGGACCCCCTTTCACTATCACAGTGGAGGGCCTGTGAGGCAGTGTCCCGCTGGGATATACAATAATATCAATAGGAATGCCAATAGGAGTATTGTTTAGCTTATTTTGTTTTATTTTGCTGTATGTTGTTCAGTTTATTCAATTATTTATTTTTTGTGGTGCTATATTTTTCTTGCCATCCTGCCGCGGCCCCCCTAGCACCTCCTCGTGGGCCCACAGGGGTCCCTGGCCCCCACTTTGAAAACCACTGCTTTAACAGACTGACAATAACACAGGGATGGCAGATTTTGAGAGATACCAATCAGTTTAGTCAAAAGGCTGCCAGGTGTGATGAGGGTGATGACAACTCCATTTGTCAGTTGTGACTGTTTGAATGTCAGAAGAAAAGCCTCAAGTGTCCCCTTTGCCTCTGTCATAATTCAGAACAAATACATCCTTTTTCTGGTTCCTTGACTGTTAAAGATTGACCGTAGAAAGCGTAATGTGTTTAGTCATAATACTGCCAATGCAATTCTGTATGTGTAGTTTAGTGGAACTATGTTAGATTGTACACTGATGGCGCATGCTACAGAGATATTATATCATGATGGGGGAGTACACAGCTGTGTGTTGGTGCAGATTATAGACTGGGGATGCATGACCCAGATGGAGGAAGCACAGTACACAGAGGGGAATGTCTTTTTGTTATTATTGTTTAAAATTCAAATATAAATTATATATTTCTGTAACCTCTGCAGCACCTACTAAAGTGCATTGAAATAGGGTCAGTAGCTCCATTTAGATTTCTTTCATTCTGGACACCTCATACATTGAACAATATACCATCTTCAATATTCATAATATATATACATATGTGGTATTGATAGATTCAGCACAATCTCACCTTTCCAACAAGCTATTATATGTGTGCATATGACATTGCCTGACAAAACAATTACTAAGTAAATGATTACATTTTGGATAGATATCATATTTTCCCCATTTCCGCCTATTTTAGGTGTGTGATTATGGGCCTATATCTACTTCCTATTTTCAGATATCCACATTCTACCACTTCTACTAGATACAGTTGGCCCCTGGGGACAAGCATACCTAATTTCAAAGCTCTCAGAGTTTCTGTTAATTTTCTACATGGGTTTTTATGTCATTACTCCCATACGGAGAGGTCACATTTTTGGTGGGGTTTTTTTTGGTTTGTAGGTGCTTGTGTAAATGTGTAATTTTTTAAGGCTTAGCAGAAAAATAATTTTGGCTAAGAATCAATTTCATGTATGGGAGACCTTACAGATGAGGAAAAACATTGTTAGGTTTGGTTCTACCTCTGGTAGGGGTGTCTCAAAATTTTAGGGCCATTGTCACTAGCCTATTATCATTTGGTGCAATTGCCTACATTTACTCTGCCTTCCTGGAGGATACGTTTTTAATTATGGATTATTTTATGGAGAACAAATAGTTTTGGCTGCAGATGGTATCACTGACTAAAGGGATAACCAAGTATTAGTTTGGCTATTTGAAAAAGAAAAAAATGTGGGTGCGTCTACAAGCGCGTGCACCACACACACACACACACACACACACACACGTGGCCATACTCCTCCGTAAGTTCTCCTCCGAATGTTTCGCAGCCCTCACACACAGACACACACACAGACACACACACACACACACGCACACACACACAAACGCATGCAGACACACACACACACACACACACACACACACACACACACACACACACACACACACGCCTGGGTATTGATTGACAATTTTCGGTTCCGGTTCCATTTCCGGTTCCTTCGTTTCGGTTCCGGTACCAGAACGGTTCCATTTTCGGTTCCTAGAAACCCTGAATTAAACCTGCAGTTACCCAAAGTGGCCAGTAGATGGCGTAACAGGTCTGTAAATCATGAGTTTCCCTGCCTGCCACAAGGCGGCGCTCATCGTGACTTAAGCAATGGCGGGTTAAAGGCATTTAATTCTATACAGCATTCATGATTAATTGCATGCTGCAAGTTGTCCTCTCGGCATGGCTTGGCAAGTATAATAAACGGTTTTGATACTGATAAATGTACTCATGTCTGATTAAAATTGTTCTGCTGTACGGTGCAACTTCACTTCTGGTAGCCTACCAATAGCGTGCCTGACATGATTTTTTAATGTAGCCTACGCTACCCAGTCTGTCGACAGCTGGGGCTTTTCTACTAGGTTCTGCAGAACTGTTCTAACACAACTAGGCTTCATAAATAGCCTATTCATGAAACTTGACGGGGGCTCGATGGTGCTGTCTCGCACGCATTTCCATACAGGGACTAGAACTGGGCCGTATGATCAGCTGCTGCAAGCGACAACACTGTGCTTTCACGCCATGGTGAATCTAAGCTAAAGAGTCCTAATCTAAACGATATATAGGCCTAAATATATATATAACCAGCGATCTCCTTCTCCTACAGACATGTGTTAGGGCTTGTTCGAAAGCTGCGAATCTTAGCTTTTTACGGCACGTTTTTATGTTCTTTCAATCAAAAGTTATTGAACTGTAAGCGGCCGCTGTTTCAAGTGAAAAAATAGCGCTTTCCAACCATTTTTTTTAAATCTCGTCATCCTTTCCTAACAGCCAGCGATCTCCTTATCCTAGACCTACAGACCTGTGTTAGGGCTTGTTCGAAAGCTGAGATTTTCAGCTTTTTACAGTTTTTTACGGAACGTGTTTATGTTCTTTCATTCAAAAGTTATTGAACTGTAAGCGGCCGCTGTTGCAAGTGAAAAAATAGCGCTTTCCAACCATTTTTTTATCTCGTAATTTTTTTCCAAACAGCCAGCGATCTCCTTAACCTATACCTACAGACATGTGTTGGGGCTTGTTCGAAAGCTGAGATTCTTAGCTTTTTACAGTTTTTTACAGAACGTTTTTATGTTCTTTCAATCCACAGTTATTTAACCTTAAGCGGCCGCTACTTCAAGTAAACAATGGCGTTATTCTCCAGCCGGATAGAGAGGAAATATTTTTTGTCGCTGCTCTTTGTTCCCTCGAATTAAACCGACGGTCTAAATAGGCTACATTTGTACGTCCCAAACACAAGACCAGTTCTTTCTAAGTTAGCTCTTTTCATGGAAAAACATGTTTCCAAGGAGTCAGAGACATCTTCCTGAAGAGTAAATGAGGTGCGAAACGGGAAGAGGAGGAGCGTGGTCAGTTTGTGACACTTGTGATTGGCTGAAATGGCCGCGTGCTTAAACACACATTTGATGGCTCTGACAGTCAGACTTCAGGAACCGAAACGTGGAACCGACAGACAAGGCACGTTTCAATACCAAGTAGAACCTTAGCTTTTAATTCGGTTCCATCAAAGAATTGAATTTCGGTACCCAGTCCGGTACACACACACACACACACAGCATTTCTCCTCTGTAAGTGGTGTTTCGCAGCCCTCGCACACAGACACACTAACTTTGCTCCTCCTTTTCACAGTGCTCTCCCTCTCTCTCTCACACACACACACACACACACACACACACACACACACACACACACACACACACACACACACCATTAAGTAGTCACTGTAGTCTCACTAGTTTCACGTCGTGTTGCCCAGGATGGTCAGGATTTGGGTTGTGCGTACTCGGGTACGAGAGCCGAGGTGGGTGGCGACATGCATAAGGGTGTTTTTTTATTAGGTTATAGTATTTTGTCCACGTACAAAATCATAAGCCTACTTTAATTCACAAACATAAACACCATGATTCTAACAGGCCTATGCCTCGTTTTCACTAACTGGACTACCTGCAAATCAGCTGCATTGAGTAGGCTATTATGGCATGTAATATGTTGATAAGGACAGGGTTTTTTTTTATAAGGCTAAACATTTTTGCACACCTACAAAAAAACCTGTGTAGGTCAATTCCCAAACGTAAGACTTCGAATATGCCTCGTTTGCAATAACGGGATCCTCTGGACCCAATGCAACTGCAAGCTTCTTGTCAAGATCTTACGGTAAGCTATTATGATGTGCGATGCGCTGATAGCCTACATGGCATTTGACCAAATAATATAGATAACCAATACGCTTCTTATATGCCTCAATAACGGGACCAATTTGGTTTCCATCAGCGGTGACCACTGCGAGCTGTTATGTGTTGTCAAGATAAAAGTTACATCGTGCTATACGCCATTTTGCAATGAATTTTGCAATAATGTAATTCTGCAGTGGTTTACATTATTTTAACCTACATTATTCTGTTCAAAAAAATGTTCAATCAACAGCTAAAAACAGTTCTAGGCCAGTCTATTGTCAATAATGGCCCCTTTTAGACTACAGGAAGGGCAATTAGACCTCTGTGGGTTAATGGCAATGTTAAGATGTTTGCTATTGAACAGCGTTATCGCAAAGGCCAAGGTGTGGTCTATACAGGTGTTTAGGAAATGCCTAGGTTAGGTCATTAGGTCATTAGACCAAAAGCTTGGCCATTAAAAGAAGAGAAAAAAAAAGGATTTAAGTGTGTAACAGTGCCACCGACTATATTTCAAGTTTTAGAATGATTTTGAGTTGGGCGCCAGGCAGCGAGAAGAACACTGCCGTCGGTTTGACCCGTTACAGTCCCACAATGAACAAATAACCAGTGATAAGACAATAACTCAATAACTCAAGTTCCACACAAAAAAATACTTTTGTTTTTTTAGTAGTGCACTCTTCACATTATTTACATAGCATTATTTTTTAATTCTAAGCGAAACAAAAAAGGGATAATGTCCTCTGTTATCAGCGTGTTTCTGTAAGTCTGTGTGCGCGTTGCGTGTGTCTGAATGGAAACGGAGAGAGATGGTTTACGGAGGCGGGTGAAAGACCAGCAGCAGTAGAGTTGAGAACGAGAGGAGAGAGCCAGGTGCGCGGAGATTAGTCTTTTACCGTCCTTTACACGTCGTTGCTCAGGTCTGGGTTGCAGACAGCTTGACTTTGGTGTGGGAAAACTCCTGGGGCCTCATTTATAAAACTTTGCGGAAGAAATGCGCCAAAAGATGGCGCACGCACGAATCTCAGGATGTGCGTGCGCAAGAAAATATTCAGATTTATAAAGCATGGCGCACGCACGTTCCACGTCGATTTTCCTTTATAAATCCCAACTGACTCTGAAGTTGCGGGACATGTGCGCACCTGTGGACACACCCATAATTACCCATGAATATTCAGTGAAACGCCCAAAATGAATATTTATAGGCCTATCTGTGGACAGAAAGCAGAAAGCAGACGAGATAACCTATTTATCACATGTGGAGCAAACAGTTTTATTAGATAGGCCTAGAGAACGTTGGGCAATGTGGAGCAGTTAAGTTTGGGAAGTCGTACAGAAACAACATCCCTCGAATTGCAGCCTGTGGATGATTATGTTCGCAAAGGTCACGCTATACCAGAGGTAAACAAAAATAAAAATAAAAGGATGGCATGGACATGAACCTGCCAGGTCATAGACATGTAGTAGGCTATTAATTAAGTTGTGAACCAGGGTGAAAATAGCTGCATCAAGGAAACATCTCACATGGCATATCCCCATGTGAAATTCAACGGTAGAAAATCTATTCGCTGTCTCATCGCACCTCATATGCACCTGGTTTGCCGTTGGTCACTGCGCGCAGCTGTCTGCTTTCAGTAGGCTACAAAGCAACACCTGTGTGAAGTTGGCAACCCATATGTTGAAAATCTGATTAAAAGGATTTTGGTTCGATTGTGCATCGTTTGTGCACGATTGTGCAGGCAAAATGAGCATTTGTGCACAAACCCTCTTTAAGATATTTACATTTTAAGAGGTTGGTGACCTTAGGTCACTCAGCACCCCATTAACCTCCAAATGACTCAAAAATGGTTGGAATCGTTTGTGCTTCGTTTGTGCACGTTTGTGCAGGCAAAACTAATGTTTGTGCACAAACCGTTTTTTTTGTTATTTAACTTAAAATTTTTGAAAGTAGGTCACTCAGCACCCCATTGACATCCAAATGACTTCAAAACGGTTGGAATCGTTTGTGAATCGTTTGTGCATCGTTTGTGCACGTTTGTGCACATTTGTGCAGGCAAAATTAACCCTCCGAGTGCTCCGCCTTCCTAGTTTGCATATGAACCGACCGCTCAATGGAGGATCAGTCAGGAGGTTGACGGGGTGCTGAGTGACCTACTTTCGAAAAATTAAAAGTTAAATAGAATAAAAACGATTTGTGCACAAACATTAATTT
>NW_026946082.1:148547-151047 GCF_034702125.1 Engraulis encrasicolus
CATATTTGTGGTGATTACCCCGCAGTATAGTTCGTTAGTCCTTATCTTTTGGCTGTTAATGTGGTGGTTCTATTGTATGAGTCTATGGAAAGACAAGCGCTTTAGGAACACCCTTATCTCGCTGAAAGGCGGAGCTGCCATTTAATTCCTGGTCCTCCAATTGCGTAACTCTACCCTCTGTATGGCTCTGGCCCCAAGTACTCGGTACCATTTCAGCACTCAGCCCTGGTTCCAAACGTACTGAAGTGATGCCAAAATGTGACGTCTGACCTTAAAAAGGTACACTGTGCCGGAAATGGTTCAAAAAAAGGTACTGCAAACTACGCTGCTAATTGAAACTGGGTCTGCCTATATGCCAAAATTTGACCTTTTCATGAAAGCTTACCAAGTAATAAACTAATATTTGTCTTAGTATGGCCCAAATAACAGTCATTTCTGCAGCTAAAAAACTGGACTATTTCTGGGAAATTCAAAATTGGCGGACCATGGGAGAAGATCCCCTTGTCATGCTATGAAAATAGCATTTTTCCGCTTCATAATGAAAATACTTAGAATTTGATGGTGGTGGTAAGTATTCATGAAAACGGTAACATCAGTTGAATGATGGTCGCATGAATTCCGGAAATAAAAAACTAAAACTCGTACACAGGTGTACCTTTAATTCCCCTGAATCATTTCATGGGAATCGCAAGCCATCCTTCAGACAGACATGAGAATCAAATTAAAAAAAATAAAAATAATAATAAAAACAGAGCAGCAAACCACATCAAACCTGACCTGCCAAAAGACTGTTATATCATTGCCCAGGACTGCTGTTGTGTAGACAGCCCCAGCTGTAGTTAGAACTGAGGTGAAAGACAATGAGTTCAAAACTGGCTGAAGGATTGAAAATTAGTGGGAGAAATGCAAATTATGGATCCAACGGACACCCTACTTCTCCCCCATTACATCTAGATCTTGAAAATTTTAGCCATTACTGTGATGCATGGCAGTGTGCAATGTTTTACCTGAGTCATGGGCCACCAGGATCTTCTGTATCTTCCTTGCATGAGAAGCACCCCTTTCTTGCTGAAGACCCGGAGCAGTGTTTTTGAAAGAACCATCCAAGCTCTGAGAAGAAATTCAACAGCAAAACTCCAACTGTCATGATCCTCTTGAACCTTGGCACTTAACTTGAAACAGGGCACAAAACACATACCTACAAAAATACTTTTAACTTAAGACTTGTGACAAAAGGTTACAAAATCGCTTGATGGTCTTACTAAAATGAGGAAAATAAAAACCACACACAAAAATCAACAAAAATAACTTACCTCGCACATGTTAAAAAGAGCAAGCCATCTCGCAGTTTAAAAAAGTGCAATCCGTGGGGGGCATCACAAATTTTACTTCATGCCTTCAAATGAGCAAAAAGGGTCTTTTGAGTCAGTTGAGCTGAGAGACCCAAACGTCTTGAATTTTCTGTTGTGACCAGAAAGACAGATAAACTAATATAGGTGAAGGCTCAGACAGCTATGCAGAGAGAAAAAATCTAAAATAACTTACAACAGATTTTACACCCACCACACACACACAACACACAACCCACAAACACACACACACCACACACACCACACACACACACACACACACCACACACACACACGCTAATAGTCACTAGATTAGATACTTTAACACAAGAACTTTTCCATCACCTTTTTTCAGGGGCACCTTGTGCGAGGTAGCTGAGGGTGAGGGGACCCCCCTACAAAACATCTTGAATGACTGAGGAATTACTATAGGTGAAAGAGGACAGTTATGGCAGAGAACAAAAAACCCAAATAATAGTAACATATGTCTACAAAGAAATTCAGTGTAAAATGATTCAATTACAAAAAAATAATCAAAATTAACAGTATTTATCTTTGCAAACAATATGCCATCCTTCTACCTCACTCAACGGTTACAGTATATATTGAATGTAAATGCACTGGAATATCTAAAGGGATCATTGATACAAAAAACTTGCCTATGTCCTTTTTACACAACAAAATGTAGAAAGCTCGAGGTGTGCGGGACATATGAGGGACAGAAGGGCGTTTGCATGTGTGTTTCACTAGAATAATACTGGGATTTACTTTTTCAACTATTTCAAAGGTCATAGCCAATTAGGCCTACATACCATTTGGTAAGTGACCCACGACATGAAATCAAACCACGCTGCAAACTGCAGCATCTAGTACTACACACGATGCACCCATTCAAACGCGCACCCATACACAAGCACACCACAGCCCTCTTCTGTCCACGTCTCGTCTTTTTTGCAAACCAGAAAAAGTTCCACCGGGCTAATCAACAATTTATGTGGCCGTTACAAACACAGTTCAGACGGAGCAATACCCAAAAATCAGCGGTAACTTACTTCTCCCTGTGTCATTGACTGTGTGTAGGAGCTACTGATGGTATCTACGACTATCCTGGATACATTTGAAATCAGAACGCACCACGGGTCTCGCAAACG